>NC_072732.1:100436427-100736427 GCF_026930045.1 Uloborus diversus
TTTCTGAAATGTTTTCAAAATGTTAATAGCTAATGATTTGTCAACTTGTATATATTAAATAATGTAAATAACTGTAACTATTATATTTTTATTCCTTGTTGTTTTTATTTTTCCAATTTAAAGGTACAACTCCCAGCTATTTCCTTAGTGACCTGAAATCCGCAAAATCAAAAATCCGCACAACCACTTCTCCCAATTTGTGCGGATTTTTGATGCTCCACTGTACTTTCAAAAATTTCTCTTCTCTACATACATACATATACTACATATACATACATATACATACATATACTACATATACATACATATACATACATATACATACATATACATACCTATACATACATATACATACCTATACTACATATACATACATATACATACATGTACTACATATACATATATATACTATATACACTACTACATACAGCATGCTTTGGAAAAAGGTTTCAGTAAAAGCCTACCTAGGGTTTGAACTTAGCAAGCATTTTACTCAAACCTCTTAAGAATCCACTTACACCTCTTTGCTCCCCACTGCTTCATTTTTAAGGATTAGTAACTCAAATTCGTTCAAAGCTTAAGTCTCAATGAACAATAAAGTGATTTTTCTTACTGTTTGGAACACACTTTACTATAGCATTTAATAGTTATGCTATATTTTTATTTTTTACTGAAAGTTCAATTACATTACAACAGAAAACAAAAGCAGATAACTTTCATGCAGCTGGAAGAATATTTCAAATTAATTTATCTGTTTTATTTTTTATTTTTCCACTGTATATGTAACTCCTGCAGGTGATGCTTTCAAAAATTAAGTTCTGCTAAAATAAAAATGTATACAACTGACTTATGGAACTGCTTTAACATGGAAAAGAAACGTCACCTGAAGGAGTTTTTACAGGATTTGCAATGGTGCCAAATTCAAAACCATGGAGTAATTCTTTATTGTAGAAGGACCAATTCTATGGTTCTAAAATTAAAATTTGAGAATATTTTTTAATTTTTGAAAACTTTTTACATCCTACTCTTGATGCCAAAGTACCTATGTACCAAATTCGTTGAAGCTCTAATATAGATTGAATTTGTGTAAAAAACATTTGTTCAAACAAAAGCTCTATTTTATTTATTTATTTATTATTATTATCATTTTAAACTAATTTTGGAATTTTCTAGCAGGGCTAGACAATCTCCATGAATCCAAATATCTCTAAAAAGTTTAAAAATAATTGTAGGCTGCAAACAAGGGTGCCCATATGCAAAATTTCCCCCATGGTTTAACAGAATATTTTCCCCATGGAAACCGATTTCAGTACAGATTAGAGATATTAAAATTTGACATTTTTAATAACTTATACATTAATTGCTGGAAAAGAAATTTTTATACATTTTTGCAAAGAAAAAAAGCACTAAAAGCAAGGAAGTTCTCATTTCTAAGGGTGGGTGGGGAGGGGCTCAATCCCCCATGCCCCCCTATATGGGCGCCCTTGGTTGCAAAGGATCTCATCCTTTGCAAATCCCAAACAAACTAAAATGTGAGCAGGTGAAGCCTCACCAACAGAACACCAATAGCTTTCTGGAAAGATCTTATGACCATCACAAATCTGAGCTCTTATACAGTAGGCACCGCTTAATGTGATGACGGTTAATGTTATCATTCGCTTAATGTTATCAGAATCACGAAGTCCCGGAACAATTGTATGTTAACACAAGTTAAAAAAGTCGGATATTGTAATCAGCGTCTTCGTTTATTGTTATCACTTTTCCATAAACTTTCAATTTTTTCTCCGTTTTTGTTCCTCAATTAACAGAAATACATAGGCAAACCCTGACGAGACTAACTTTCTGTGTAGCATTTTGTGGTTTTCAATAGCAATTTAAAATTTTTCTAAGAATGAAGCTATAGAAAGTTCGACCCAGTGACCACAGACTCCCCCTAAGGAAACTTTCTTTTGCACCTAAGAAAATTCAGTCGCTGGACATGTTGCAGGCATTGATGTAGGACCTAAATTGTTGCCATTACTTTGTCAACTATTAAAGAACTATGTCGAGATTGAAAACAAAGCGAAGTTAAATTAAAATTGTAACAACAAGCAAAACCATGCTGGAAAAGATAGAAAAACTGAATGTGCTCTGAAACTGGTTTACGAATGTCAGGGAAAACTGTCATATTTTACTTCACCTATTACTATGTGATTAAAAATTGCATAATTTAGCTTTAAATTTTTATAATTCAGATATTTCCATTCTGTTAATTTAATAATTTATAATTTGAAACTGCGTTCAGTTGAGTCATTGTGATTTTAATTTGAGGTTGCCAAAATAAATGCACCTTAATTGAAAAAAAAAAAAAAACATTATTTTGTGTCTTCTTGATTCTTTTCGGTTATTGTTATCAAATTGTATTTGTCCCAAAGTGATCACATTAAGCGGCGCCTATTGTATATCCACTGAAAAATCTGGGGTAGGTGGTATGTTGGGATCTATGTCTAATCTATGAGTCTGAAAGATTCACCCGGACATTTTGCGAAGTGCCATGAGTGGATGGGAGGAGTTTTCATTTTTTTTTTAATTTAACTTTGTTTTTGACTTGGTGGAAATCTGACAAAAAGGGAGATTCCCAGGAAGACACTCTGCTTTATTCATACAGTTTTAAAATCCCATATTTATCATTGCTTATAACTTTAATTCTGTACTTACTCTTTAATAAATGTTACTTGTAATTTTGTGCTTTTATTATTATAATTAGATACATAAAGTTGTATTCAGAGCAAAGGAAAATGGAATTAAGTGCAGCAACTGTAAAAGGTTTAGAACTTTTGGAAAACAATTCTTGTCACTCAGAATATGGAAGCTTGTTTTGGGCTATTAACAAAACATCAACAAAATTTGGTGAACGAATGCTCAAAAAGTGGATTTCTAAGCCTTTAAAATGCCTAAAGTAAGTTATTATTTTACAATCCAATTTATAACTAGGTTAAGGAATTTCTCTAACTATTTCACTTCTTACTTATTTTATTTTAGTAGTTTAAAAGCTTTTTAAGAAGAGTTTGTTCTTGTGATCTGTAATTTTTTAGGCTACAGAGCAGTTAGTTTGTGATGTGGAGAAAAATTGTCAGTAATGGCATAAAAATAATTACAATAATTTTAACATTGTAGTTTTGTGAACACTAGTAACTGTTAAATGTCGAAGTAACAGTACAAAGTCAGAAACTAACTGCAGATTTATACTTTGATTTAAAAATATAATTGCTATGATTAGAACTTTACTTAGTTGCCTATAAAAAGCAGTTTTCATAAGTATTTGAAAATGTTTCATAACCATTTTACAGTTTTTTTAACTAAATTTTTTCGAATGCTACCAATATTTGCTATATAGAAAATATACTTTAGCTAGGTCATACCATTTACATACAGTATGGCATAGCTTCTAATCTTCTCCATTTTGCAGTAACTTCTTACATTTTTGTTCTATCTTCTGTGCAGAAAATAAAATCTTCCACCTTTCCCCAACCTTTTTAGTATGTATTCATTAAAACATCTGAGCATTTTCAAACCACAAGAGAGTTCATTTTCATTATGAATGATAATGTCATGACAGGAATGAGGTTCTACATGACTACAAAATTTCACGCCAATTGGCTTTCACTTTCTTTTTCAAAATCGCTGCATTGGCTGATAAAGTTGTTCCTTTTTGTGGAGTTGTGCTGCTTCAAATAACCTCAATCCGTACTGTAGAATCCAAAACTCGCATAATTCAATCACACACTACATTCAGACTATTATCCTACGTCCAGGGGCGTAGCTAAGGGGGGGTTTTGGGGATACTCCCTTCCCCCCGAAACGTTAGTCTCAAAAAAAAAAGAGAAAAGAAGAGAGAAGAGAAAGAAAAAAAAGAAAAAAAATCAAAACGACTTTTTTTCGAGTAACAAAGGTCAAAAATTCACTTTGCCCCCCCCCCCCCCAATGCCATTGAAAATCTCCATGTGTGACCCTCAAGCATAAGACGCCTCCCTCTGCTGCGACAATTTTTTGATAATTGAGTGAAATTTGACACTTTGCTTTAAAAATGAGATTGATTTGTTAAATCCACGTATATGCAGCCTTTCTTTGTCATAGATTCTGTAAATTGTTAAATATGTTTAATTTTATGAGCCGCGCAGTGGGAATACAGTCATATTTCATTGCATACAGTCGAATCTGTATATTTCGAATTTCACATTAAAGAAAAAAAATCGAGATAAAGAGGTTTTGAAATACGGGGTCTTAAAGAAACTTTTTATAGAAATTTGAAATATGATTGTGAAAATTTGAAATCGATAATAAAGACAATATGGGCTCTTGATTAAAATTCCTCTTTATTAGTTTTGTTAGGTATTTATTCTATTATTACATTATTAAGTGCTTTATTGCCAGTTTAAGGAATCATTTTGACAGTAAAAGAAACTTTAAGCATATCTTTTTCAAGAAAAAGTCTTTTATTGCTTTTTGGACCCTGATTTTTTTTTTTTTTTTTGGATTCATTATTTATCCTCTTGAGGTAAGCAATATATTATATATATATATATATATATATATATATATATATATATATATATATATATATATATATATATAAGAAGTAACCCCCCCCCCCCCCCGAAAGTCGGGTCTATCTACGCCTCTGCCTACGTCCTCTGTCATTTTAAACCAGTAACAATGATGAAATCTCATTTAAATCGCCAATCTGATATCAAATTTCTCAAGTGACTGTGTTGAAAACTGTATGAAAAACTAATCTGAGGCTTATGAGAATCGGGTTGAATTTTTCAGCAACAACATTGATCTGACCGGTTTGGATTTTCATTTGCTGCTTTATCACTTAATTATTCTGGTCAGAGGTGTCCACCTAAATGGGTCATGGCGCAGACTGCCCCATAGAAAGTTTTAATGGGGTTGAAGGGTACTATTCTCATTTTTACTGGATGCCCTCTTGCCTTTAGGGGAAAGGGTTGGACACCCCTGATTCTGGTTCACCATTTTGTGCATTTTCTTAGTTTTGTGTTTAATACCCATGCCTTGATATCCAATCAGAAATATTATAGCAAACATTGCAAGAAGACTACTCTGTACAAGTCATTCCTTATCATACTTTGATCCAATATTGGCATTAGTGCTCTTTCTGAAAAGTATGCCTTTGTTAATTCAAAACTGCACATGTTAAAAAGCAGTGGCGCAGCCAGTGGGCTATAGGGGGGTCATAACTCTCCCCATCAAGTTCATAATCAATTGTTTTTATTGATGAAGTAATTAAAGATATTGATAATAAACTAACATTTACAAGATTTATTTAAATTTGTATCAAAGTACTATATTAATTATATCTAATCAAGACTTAGTGTTTAATTGTTTTCAATAAAAATTTTATGGTAGTAAGTACACATAATAACCATTCAATTAATTTCATTAATAAAACAGCTGGTTTAATTTTATCATTCCAAAATAATGTCACCTAAAATCTTCAGCATTTTTAGAAATAAGTTAGCAGCTATGGTGTGATAGGACAAGAGCAAATTTTATATTGCATTGAATTTATAATTTACTATAAGGATTTTTTTCCGTTATAGCCACATGCAAAATGAGTAATAATTTTTTGGTTATTTTATTCTTTTAAAAATAAGATAAATTAAACTTCTTTTTTATCTTTCATTTAGATTTTTTGATACATAAAGGTAAAATGTTTGTATTTCTTTATTTATTTTCAGACTCATAAATGAAAGATTAGACATTGTTACTGAAATAATTCATTCTGATTCAGTTATTTTTAAAGTTATCGAAAATACACTTTATAGAATGACTGATTTAGAAAAGATTTTGTGTTCTGTTTTACACGGCAAGGTAAGTTTTAAATTTTTTGTCATTTCTTGCCAAATCTTATTTATGAAATCTTCAAATGGTGTGCTATCTTACCTTTTATAAATGGATTTTCTGTCTTTCTAAATTGTATATTTATTAATTTCCCACATGACTGATTTTTTCATGGACTAGTGAATGCAACAATTTTAAGACTGAGAAATTCTGAAAAAAGATAAGGCATCACCTCTCCAGTAGTTTTAATAACAATGAGTTGCCCTTGTAACAAAACAAAAAAGAATAATTTCCAAAACTAAATGAAAAAAACTCCTGTATTAACAAAAATAATTTGAAGGTGTCAGGAGCACATAGGTATGTATTTAAATGCTTTAATAACTAAAAAAAATTATAGTTAAATAAATACTTGCTTTGTTCTTTTTGTTAACCCTAGAAGGATGGCGTTTTCCATATACCTAGAAAGACTAGCAGCTGCCATTTGACTGCCATACTTAAAAGATTGGAAGTTTCTTCTTTTCAGGATTTTCAATCATAGGAAAGTTTTGTTTCAATATGTCAGAAATTGATTTAACATTTTAATCATAATATAGTCTGCAAATCAATCTCAGGCAGTTTTTTTTTAATTTTATGTTTGATCAAGAGAAATACACCTGCTTTACAAAATTGGTATTGAAAAAGAGAAAATTTGTACAAAAAAGAGGAACTTTTCTTATCATGTAATAACTAACAAGTATTTTCAACCATGCATGTGTTTGTTTTTAAAATTACCTATATATTGTACGTAATATATCATACATTACTATCTTTTACAGTATTTAGGAATACTCATCATTTTCACTTTGCCTGTATATGATCCATAAACAGTTTTTTTGCAATCAGAACAAATGTTCGTAGATTTATTTCCGCATTGTTCCATTTGACACTGTTTAAATATTTTTCTTGAGGCACAGACTTTATTATATGTAGCAAAGTTAATCAGTAGAGGTGAAAATGGAGAATTCTGTTTTTGAAATTTTTTTTTCTTCCAGTTTTGGACCCTCTTCCCTTTACCGGTTTCTATATCTTGTGCATCAGTTTTTTTCAGCGAGGTTTCATCTGATTCTGACTCTTAAGAACAGTCTTTTTCTGCAAATCTAGGTCCGAAAAATGTTTGCAACAATCTGATGAAAGCAACTTATTTTCATTACTAGGAATATATTCCTCTTCAGATAACTGAGTTCAGACTGTTCATGTTCAACCAAATCAGAATATGTTTTAGATAAATCTGCAAAAGTTTCAGGAATTCATGTACTGATAAGCTTGTCAATGAATTCTAAATTCAAGTGTTACTGCGAAAAAATGTTTGTGTGAATATGAACTGACTGAGCACTTCAATATCACCAAAGGAAAAAAAGATCGATGTTTCAAGCAGGTGTTTCGCATTTTCCTAACAGTTCAAAGAACGAAACCTGACCAGCAGGTGCTACTGAAGTCTAAAAGAACATTACTCACCCTGACAAATAACAATAATCCATAGTACACACGTCTGGTAAGAGAAAAGAGACAGAACGGAAGCACAAATAACAGTTCATTGAGCGGTCAAAATCCATCTTTCTAGGTATAAACATTTATAGCGACTGTAATAATGAGCCTAAAGAAAAAAAAAATAGTTTTGTGAGATCTTAATAAATAGTTAGGAAAAGTCAATGAAGGAAAAAAAGTTTGAAAATTAAAAGCAGCAAGTATAAGCATTTGAAACTCATTTGTGGTCAAAATGACCACTTCCGTCTTTCTAGTGTTAAAGCAATCATAACTGAAGATAACTTTGATTTCTCAAGGCCTTTTTTTTCTCGATAATCAATATTAATAAGTCTGATGTGGTTCTGTTTTATAGAAGTTTTAAGATGATTTGTATTAGTTTGAAGAAGGTTCTTTTAGGTACTGTGACTGGTAAGAGTCAAAAAAAAAAAAAAAAAAAAAATCAATCATGCTCTAATGGACGCAGAAAAAGTTTAGAGAAGGTGATTGAAATTTATCAACAACAGCTTTGTGACTTACTTTATGTTATAAGATTTCTAAACTTTGTATTTCAAAGAGTTTTTCCATATAGTTATTTAACTATAGAAGTTATCCATTTTGCCATTATCATAGTACTTATTAGCTTAATTTTCAAAACTGTAAGGACAGTCAGGTAAGTAACAATGACTACAACCCCAACCAGCAAAAAGAATTTTATTGCTGTTCTTTCGATGCGGGATTGCATGAAAAGATTTTAAATATTTACTTGAAACCCTGCTAAAATCTGTAAAGATAAAACACAAATACAAACGTGACAACCAGAAACAGGCTGTGGGCTCAGCTAGGCTGGTACCTGTCACTTTATTAGTCCCCAATGAAGATCAATGGCCCTCTTAAAGCTATCCACCCCCTTGCTCATTAGCACTTCTTCCGGTAAGCTGTTCCAAGTGCCCACAACCCTACTAAAGTAGGAGTTTTTCCTAATTTCAAGTTTAGCTTGAGATTTGAATAGCTTAAAACAATGACCCCTCGTCCTGCTTTCAGTGCTAAAATCTAATCCATTAACATCATTCATTTTGATAAATTTAAACAACTGAATCATCTCCCCTCTGGCCCTCCTTTGCTCCATGCTATACATATTAAGCCTATTAAGTCTGGTATCATAATCTAAATCTGAAAGTCCTGTTACTAGTTTAGTTTCCTTTCTTTGAGCCCTTTCCAATGCATAAATATTTTTCCTCTGATAAGACAACCAAAACTGCACTGCATACTCGAAATGGGGTCTTACTAAACTCCTATATAAAGGTAGAAAAACCTTCTTAGATTTGTTTGAAATAGGTCTATTCATAAACCCAAGCATTCTGGATACATAAAAGTCTTCAAAAAGAACCTGATATTTATATACCATGTGCATTTTTGTGTCACTATCGTTTGTTTGATTTTATTAAGCTAATTTTGGAACATATGCAATTATTTTCAGTGCAGCTGTTGTGATTTTCTCAAGTTAATTGAGGCATTTGAAAAAATTAGAAAGGAGTTCCTTGCAGTGTTGGATAAAATTGGTACAGAAATTCAAACAGAAAAGCTGAAAATCACTTTGATGGCTATTGCGAATCAACTTCAGCACATTGAAGAATTTAAAACCAATATCAATCCTGAAGCTGCAAAGTAAGCATATTTCCTCCCTTCATTTATATATAAATACTAGGGTTCACCCAGTGGTCGAAATTGGACCATATTCATTACTGAATATTTGAGAAAACTTATATGAATTTTCCTGTTTCTAATATTTTTATTTTTACTCTTGTACATTCGTTTACTGTACATCTGGGAACACATAATTTTTACATGTACTCACAATACCAAACAGTAATAATTTATTATAATTTTGCTTTCTGTATCTGGCATAGCATAGCCTATTAAGACTTTTACACCAAAAAAGCCCTAATAGAACCAAAGCTTTGTGTATGTTAATCGTAAAATAAATGAAGAAAGGGGACATTTCAATTATTGGGAAATTGGCGCGGCCGTCAAATTCTTGGCGGGAATAATTTCCTTTTAGATACCATGTTGCCCTCTGGTAACCCTATATAAATTTCTCTACTCTTTGTTTACGTATGCGTAGGAAAAACATTTCTTGCTCTGGCATTGGTGCCAAAAAACTGACGCCAATGGATAAATATCGCCAATTTTCCAATTTTTTCGAAATCTTCTCGAATGAAATAAAATGATGCCGCAAAACTCAGTTGATACGTAAAACTTCTATGTAAAAAAAAAACTTCTAAAAAAGTCTACTATCATTGATTAAGTTACCTTAACCTTTGCTATTAGAAGTGTAAAATTTCGAACCATCAAATGACTCTGGACAGTGCAATAATAGAAACAAAAAATGGTTTTTGATCATTTTTCATTGTAAGTAGCTGAGAATAAGCTATAATTTTCCGAAATAATTTAAAAAACTATCTAGAATTTATTTTTATATTTTCGTGAAAGTATCCCTCTGTTAAATATCAAGATAAAGATCAAGTTCAAAAGTAGAAAATGCTCCTACCTGTCAGAAGGGAAGGGTCAAGAACTCCAAACTGCATAATTGAGGATCCCAACACTTTATTAGACAGACGACACAAAACAAGTACATACACACAAGAAGAATTGGAACGCATCTGCTCGCTCGTCAGCATAGGCGGATTTAGGACTGAGTTCCTGGGGGGGCAAGAATTTTTTTTTTTTTTAGCAACATTTTTATTGCCCCCCACTCCCATGTTTTTGTCTGTTTCCCGTGCTGCATAAGTCCATGCTTTACTTTTTTGTGTGTCGTTTTCATTAATGTGTGTTTTCATGCTGTCCTTTTTGAATTGACCTTAAGAGAGGGAGCTGATATCAAGAGAGTGACGCAGGGCTCCCTTTTAAGTGGGAAATAGAACATCTCCAATTTTAGAGGGCAGGGGGTTTCTCCCCCGGAGGAAATTTTGTAAAATGGATATGAAATTCTGCATTATGAAGCCTTATAAAGGTTAACTGGATAGACATAGAAATTGATGAGTAGATTATACAGTTGTACAGTATTGTTCAAACTTTGTAAGAAACAGCCATTTTAAGTTTGAAAGAAAAAGATAGATTTCTCATTGCAACAACCTTTTTTTAATTATAAGTAGTGCAGAAAACGAAAAGGAATAGAGAAAAGGAATAGAAGTAGTGTAACTTTTTTTTTTTCCTGGCTAAACAGATTAATAATATGCAGTAGTAATTGGAGTCCATTTTGCTTAGGATTTTCAAAGACTTATCTAATTATTTTCAAGGAGTCTAGAATAAATAAAATTATTTAATGTACTTCATTTGTACTTTCCAGTCTGATATTTTAGTACTTGATTGTAAATTTTTACAGTCCTGTTCTAACTTTGAGAGAAATAGTTATTTTAAATTTAAAAGAGAAAAGAAACCAAACATTTCTCATGACAACAACTTTTCTTCAGTTGCAAGTGGAGCAGAAAACGAATAGAAATAGAAGTAGTGAGTATTTTTTTCCGTGCTAAACAGATAGACAATATGCAGAAGAAGTAAGACAAAAGCAATCAATACAAAATAATTTCCAAAATACTGCATTCGGGATTGAATAAATAGCAAGATATGAAATATGTGAGTCACAAAAATTTATTTGAAATAATATGTTACCAACGTGAGGACCATGATTTTTACATTTTTAATACAGGATGTGGCAAGGAGCTGAATTTGACATATTTTGGCATTCCTCCCCCTCTACCATTTGTTAGAAAATTTTAAAATTTAAGGTTTGTAGCCACACGTTTCCAAATATTCAAGGTTTTCAAGCACTTAAAAATGAAATTAGTTTTTTTCAAGCAATTTCCATTTTTTAAGGAACGAATCATGAATTTTTTTGGGAGTTAGGGACCCACTTCAAAGCAGGGGCCCTAAGCAATAGCTTGTTTATCTTATAGGCAAATTCAGTCCCATTTGTAATACACTCTTACCTGCAAATTTTTGCTTGATTTTTTTGTAATTTTTACGAAAATTCGTCAGTTTTTACGGTTAAAGGATTTTTACGATTTTACCAATCTTTGTTAGGCTTTTATAGACTTTTACAAAATTTCAGCAAATTTTTCCAAAACTTTTGATGACTCAATTATTTAGATTTAAATAATGACAAGGACTGATTCACTTAGACTTAGATGATTATGACTTACCTTACTTTTTAAACAGTATTTATAAAGTAAGTAAAATTGTACTCTCCCTCTAAGTAAAAAGATTCATTTAATCAAAACACTCAGATAACTGAAATTTATTCAGTTTGCGATAGTATTTATTTTCTCTCTCTCTCTCTTTGAGGGAGAGGGGGGAGAAGGAAAAAAAAACTTATTTAGAATTTCTCAAAAGGCAAATTAATCTACTAAGAACATAAATATTATGCAGAAATATACTTTAAATGTGGACACAGATCACAACGAGTGGATCGTTCTGTTTTAGCGCGAATGGGGTGGGGTGGGGGCAGTCCCCCCCCCCCTTTGCTTTAGGTTCTAATTTATTAAAATAATCGTCAATTATTATAAGTGTTGCAGCTTAATGTATACCTCGGTTTAGCCTATATTTTCATTCATATACTTGCCCAAATGGTTTTCAGTCCAAAATAGTGAATTTAGACACATTTTCAGCACCCCAGTGACAGCTGTACTATTTGTATATTTAATGTTCGTTTTTTTTTCCTTTTCTTTTCTCCCATCAGAAAAGGAAATTCGCTTTTCTCTTCATTTTCATTGAACTATTCAAAAAAGAAAAAGTCTTGATTTTTTTGTTTTAAGATTTTGGAAGATGTGTTGATACTATATAAAGTCCTCCCATAACTGGGGGGCATTTCCCCCTATGCCCCCCTATAAATCCACCCATGCCCTTCTGAACTATTCAAAAAAGGAAAATTAATATATATTTTTTTAATTTTTGGAAGATGTGTTGTTACTACATAGTCCTCCCAAAACTGGGGGGGGCATTGCCCCCCTCTGCCCCCCATAAATCCGCCCATGTCTACACGTGACATCACAATTGATGAAATGCGATTCGCTGATGCCATTAGCGCAGAGCGCAATATTAAATTCGCTTCTGAACTATCATAACCTGGAAAAGCGGTAGACAGCAAGCGTAAATATTCAGCGCGCCAAAATCCATCATTTGTGACGTCATAAAAAACCACGCCTTGTTTGAAAAATCGGACATTTTTCAAATGTAATTAAAAA
Organism: Uloborus diversus; assembly: GCF_026930045.1. Classification (NCBI taxonomy): domain Eukaryota; kingdom Metazoa; phylum Arthropoda; class Arachnida; order Araneae; family Uloboridae; genus Uloborus; species Uloborus diversus. The sequence continues at coordinate 100,449,015 of NC_072732.1, forward strand.
TTACACGTTTTGAAAATAAAAGTTTCTCCTCGCTCCATGTTATTTTTTTTGCTCATTCTACCAACTTCAGTGACTAAAAGCAGTACTTTTGACTGATGGAAATAACCCCATTTTAGACGACCTTCAATGATGTTAGGGTGTGGGTGTTTTCGAAACATTCCCCTAGAATTATTAGGAATTGAAGTTCAAAAACACAATTTTAGAATACCTCTTTTAACGGAAAATTAATGGAAGAGGTTTGAGGACATCCTTGGCAAAATCTCTGTATTTTAGTAGTTTTAAATGAAAATGCTGTATCGCCCCCCCCCCCCTGCCCAAGCAGGTGTAATCAGATACTTAGTAAAAGGTAAGTTAGAAAATCAACAGCCCCCTCCTTGAAGCGATTCTGGATCCATCCTTGACTGTACTAATGTTTTTTTGTTTCTGATGTACATTGCAAAAACCACTTCTTAAATTGGTGACAGAACAAGAGCACCATGAAGGAAGAACTAAAATCATAAGGGCTGGGAGCGTACATTTTGAAGCTTTTATTAACCTTAAAAGCAAGCATTTCTCTCGAGGAAAAATCAGAAAAATCTTTGAGGGGGGAAAAAGCACTATGAGAAGTATTTACTCTGGTAAATTTCAAAATTAATACCCCCTGCCCCTTTTACTTGGATGGAGAGGGGGGGATACAACTATACACATGTAGATTAGATATCGTTGACTCGATACATTGGTGGTACATGGTTTCATAACTATACATTGGTGGTAAAACGATGTTTGCGCTGCGCTATGTAACTTACTTCAGTCAAAAAGTTCGAAGTGTAACTTTAGTTGAACAATAATCGATTTTAAAAACACAAAAACTGACAGGACATGACCCGTAGCAGTGAAACCGCGATCAAAAGTCATGATCGATTGGGTAATCGCATACAAAACCGCTACATAAGAATGCGGAAGTTCATAGCAAGAGACTTTTAAAACTACGCCACTTAATGTTGGGTCATTCCATGTCAGTTCAACCACACCCCAACACCCACCATCTCAGATTCCAATGAAACTTTGTATACTTCTACTTTTCATAGTCCTAAGTAACCTCCTAAAGTATTTCTTCTCTATTAAAAATAGTTTTTATTTTTTGGCCCTTCAAAGTTTTGCGATTTTGCGTTAGTTGTCATTTACAGTTCTCTGAGAATGAACAGCAGCTGTTTGCAAAAAAAATTATTTCTCAATAACTAAAGATAAAAAAAATTGGAAATTTTTTATATTAAATATTAAGATTTCAAGTATTTCAGAAAAAAATATGTCAAAAATCTAAATTTATATTCAGCAATTAAAAAAAATTAACAAACTGAAAATTTTTTAATTTTTTTAATAAAAAAATGATAGTCAAAATTTTAAAATTTTGGCATGAGGGTCTAAATTAAAATAATTTATATATATTTTTTTAATGATCATTAACATGTGTGCTAACATATAAAATGAAAATCTTTAGGGGACTTTGAGGGATTCTGCCCCCCTGCCCCTTATTTTGATTAATGAAAAAAAGTTGATCACAATATTACAAGCTAAGTTAATAATTGCATTAAAGAAAATTTCAATATTGAAATACATTGGTGTTTGAACTTAAATGTAAACATTTAAATACTCAAGATTTTTTTGAATTGTAAATAATTAATTAAATTAATTAATAATAAACAATAAAAATAAGATATCGCAAAATTCGAAATTTTCCTACAAAATTTATGCATGCTAAAAATTATTGTTAAACTTAGGGCAACATAGAAATTAAAACTTTTTATTTAATTCTAATTTATAATTAGGCAGTTTATACAAAGTATTAAAAATCTTATAAATACCAGCTCAGAGCTTTTAACTTGATTCATGAATCGAATGCAATATCAAACTGAAACTTGGATTTGGTTTAACATAGCAATTTATTGGGTATGAGTTTAAAATGGTTACCATTGCCCAAAATGCTTATAATTAAGGCTTTGCAACAATCTCATTCAAGGACGCCCATATAGGGGGGCAAGGGGGGGGCTCGAGCCCCCCCTTTTCAAATTTGAACTTCCTTGCTTTTAGTACTTTTTTCTTTGCACAAATGTAAAAATATTTCTTCTCCACCCCTTATAATGAATAAGTTATGAAAAATGTCTAATTTTAATGACTCTAATCTGTCCTGAAATTGTTTTCTACAGGGAAAATATCCAGCTAAACCACGGGAAAATATGTGAGCCCCCCCTTGCGACTTTGCATATGGGCGCCCATGATCTCATTTGACCCTAAAAGTGTGTTTTGTTATCTTGAGTGTTTCTATGATCATAAGTGGATCCTAATAACCTGGCATTTGTACAAATGACAGGTATTTTTATTTTACACTTCATTAGTAATTTTTTTTAGATGTTTTGTTTTCTTTTTAATATATTTGCCTGTCACCTCCTTAACTTTGGTTGCTTTACTAGCCCCCAAAAAGGAACAGCTGGTATTAGATGACGGCTGATCAGCAAGCTGTATGGTTTACGTTTATAGTTAGTTGTTTATATTACGACTGTGAGATCGGTAACTACTTTTTTATTTAAAATACACTTTCTTTTTCTTGATCCCTCTTTCAACTGCTGCATTAGTTCTATCAAGGGCAGTATGTTCTTTTAAGCCACTTTTTATTTTCTACAAATGATTTATAAACCTTATATATATTCCAGTTTAAATACAGTGAAACTTCAGTAACTGGACACACTGATAATCCAGGTAACTCGACATTTATTTTTCTTAGGGTCTGCCCAATGCTAACTTCAATGGTTGAAAAGCTTTCTAGCTTGACACACATTTTGATAGAACTCCTATAAGTCAACTATTCTGTTACTCTAGTTATTCTAGTTCAATTCATTCTTTCATATTGACCTTTTCTCAAAATTTTAGAAAAGTTCTTTCTGAGAATTCTATTTTTTATCCAGGGGAGTCAGCAACCACTCTGTGCTGTTAGTGCAATTTTGATAGGGTAGGATAAAATGTACTCCATGGGAGGGGTGTAGAGAAAGAAGGCACCATTATTTGTTTTCTAAACAAGTGTGAGCAGGACTTGTTTTTTTTAGCAGACCTCACTAACAAGAAGCTTTTCTCTTTTCAACAATTATGTATTTATTCCTCACAAGATATTCAAATCTATTATTGTTTTTAAAAAGAAAGAAAACAAAAATAATAGAAAATTCATGTACTGGAATTAATTTTTATAATGTGAATGTTAAGCATTAATAAGCATAAGTGATACAAAATTTTGGAACCCCAGTAAGTTGAGGAAAAGTTGCGAGTTATGTCATTAAACTGGGGGGGGGGGGGAATCTGGACAAAAAAAATTCCATGCAAATAATAATTTGTTTTCCAATTGTCATTAAAAAATATAAAAATCCATTGAATACGAGAGGTGCATAAATACTAATTTATTTCTTCATTTGCTTTGAGGGGAGGGGGAAAGGTAATTTACTTTATTTAGTCATATTATTACTAAACAATCAGGCCATTATTTTTTAAGGGGTGTTAAATGTAATTTCAAGAAATTAAAAGGATGAATTTGTCATTGTATAGCAGTAAAACTATAATGGAAAAGCGGGTTCCACGATAGCAATTTTTCTCAAACGTAGGGGGGGGGGGGGTGGATCCTGAAAGTACTAGAAACTGCATGATTATGAATTGGTGTTAAGACTTTACTTTTGTTTTAACTTGTCTGGACTAAAATGCAGTAATCCATATGCAGATATTGTTGTTTGCAACTTTTGAATTTCATGATATCTTATTTTCAGAGTGTCTATATTTAATACAATTGTAATAATTTTTTAACTATTTCAAATAAAAAAATAGCTTGAATATTAAATTTATATGTTTGAGTTCAATATTTAACACACTTCATATTTAAATTTTTTAAATAATTGCTGGGAACTCTTGTTTCAAAGACATGGAAAAACTTTTCTCTATGATGCTTTTGTTGTTTCTAGGGCGGAGGGGACAGAATCCCTAAAAGACCCATAACTTTTTTCATAGGAAAAGTTAAAGCACATACTCATGATCATTTTTTCTTTAAATCATGATTTTTAAAACTGACCCTGATGTTAAAAATTTAGAATTTCAACAATGGTTTTTTTTGACCAAAAAAAAATCGAAATGTTTAACTTTCTGATTTTTAAAAAATTCTTTGTATAAACTAAGATTATTATAATATTTTTTATAAAAAATATTTAAAGTGTTAACATTTTTTATGAAAATTTTCAAGAAGGTAATATCATTAGTTGCTGAGAAAACATTTTTTCCCCCATTAACAACAGCTCAGTTAGTGTCTTTGAAAATGACAAAAAAATGCAAAATCGAAAAATTTCAAAAGTCTATAAAATTAAAATACATTAAGATTGAAACAAAAGAAACTAGGGGGTTGCTTTTAACCACAAAATAAGGAAGTATACCAAGTTTCATCAAAATCTAGATGGTAGGTGTTGAAATCCCATTTTTGTGGTTTGATTTGACAAATTTTTATACAATTTCAAATAAAATAGGAGCTTAAGTATATTTTTTTTATATTTGAATTCCATATTCAACACATTATATTTGAATTTTTGTCATAATTGTTGATAATTCTGTTTTTAAGAATATGGAAGAGATTGTATGATGTTTTATGCTTTTTTTCCAGAATCGGTGGGGGGGGGGGGGGGGGCAGAATCCCTTAAAGTCCCCTAATGTTTTTCATTGGATAAGTTAGAGTACATATTCATGATCATTTTTTTTAAAAAAATCATGATTTTTAAAACTGACCCTTTTGTTGAAATTCAGTTTTTTGCCAACATCTTTTTTTGAAAAAAAAATTCAAAAATTTTCAATTTTCTAATTTTTTAAAAAAAATTTGTGCAAACTAAGATTATTGAAATATTTTTTATCAACATGTTCAAAAGTCTTCCTATTTTGTGTAAAAATTTTCAAAAAGATTATAGCATTAGTTACCAAGAAATAATTTTTTTCGTAAACAACAACATCTCAGTTTGAGTGTCTGGAAAATGACAAAAAATGTAAAATCGCCAAATTTCAAAAGGCTGTAAAATCAAAACGCATTGATACTGAAAGAAAAAAAAATTAGGGTGTTGCTTGTAACCATAAAGGGATGAAGTATACCAAGTTTGATCAAATTCCGAGACGGTGGGTGTTAAAATCCCATTTTTGTGGTTGATTTGACGTGGAACGACCCTGTTGTAAATGAGTTATCACAAATAGCAGTAACGTACCTAAGCATGGGCGACACCCGGGGGCAGTAATTTGTGGTGTCACTCCCCCTTACCAAAGAAAGGAAAAAAGGGTTTAATGTTCTATGTAAACCTGAAAATCATAAAATTTTCAGAAACTACTACATTCATGTTATAACGAAATTTAAGTTGATTAATGCACAAAAAACAAATAAAAAGTATGAATGTTTTTTACATAACTTGCCCTAGACGCATATGTACAGGGCTGTCACAAGGTCAAAAAAGTAAGGAGATGTAAGAAATTGATGGTCCCCTTATTATTTCAAACACAGGAAAAGATAAATGGGATTCAGTTTTTTGGTTTAAGAAAAGGAAGTGAGACTACTGTCCTAGACTTTCAATACTATGTTTAAAGTATTGAAAATATGAACTTAATCCAGAATATAATATTTACTCCATGATGAAAATGGGGGGGGGGGGGGACGGGTTTGGAAATTTGAAGGCTTAAAAATGTATTTTAGATAAGCTTTGACAATATCAGGGGGAGAGAGGTTCGGGAGAACTTCCACGTTCATTTTTTGAAATTGAAACGTTAAAAAACGCAAATGCTATCCTCTGGGGACCCCCCCCCCCCTCCCTCGTAAAGCGACGCCATTGTAAAGTTATCCGTCTGTAAATGTACAAATAACATTGTTTTTAGCATGATCGTAAAAGAAGTAATAAACTTAGACCTTTGGCTTCGGCAGAAATTATTGTGGTAAAGAAATATTTCGCAAAACCAAACACATTTTTTCCATGGGCGCTTTACAAAATTAATCACATTTGATTTTCATTCCATTAGTAAAATTAGCAATAATTTTTCCTTTTTTTAAAAAATAATTTTACAATCAATGTCAAAAAGAAAAGAAGAAAGAAATGCTTATATACTAAAGAAAATTAAGGATTATAAGGACGCAACTAGTCGCCTGCAGTGACCAGCTGTTTCGCCTTTTTACGCCATTCGTGATCGTATTTCTTTTATGTGATCGTGTAATGCACATGATTCCCTCTAACACCACTTCACTTTACAACTCTTTGGATCTTCACTATATTCTCCATTGAGAATCAACTTTTTAATGCTACACCTCAAGTATCATCACTAAATTATTCACAGTCAAATCAATAATTCGTCAATTTTTTTTTTTTTTTTTTTTTAAATCTTATAAGTTTGGTAACCATCTTGATGTTAACGATGATAAAATCGATGTTGTGTTCCAAAACATTTGCAATTTTTAATGTTGAAATTTAACAAGAGAAATAGAGTTAGAGTATAAAAGTATTTCTCTGAATATGTTTGAAAAGAATAGTGTAAGAAACAAAGATTGTAATAAATGTAGGGGGAAAAAATGTAAGTCAGCGTAATAGATTTACTGTAAAAAGCTACATGTAATTCTTTAAGAAAAACCTTATACTCTTTTATTTTTAAGTGGAATGAATTTATTGCATACAAGAATACTTAAGCGAAAAAATCATTTTTTACAAGTTCAAAGATAGAAAAAAGAAATGATGAGTGAGCCATGCGTGCACAAAAACATTTCAATATGAATTCATCAGGCGAGGGAGTTATACTTAAAAAAAAATCGATTTTCCACCCGATGGCTCCATTCTATTTTCTATATTTCGGAGTGTAAGCATCTATCATTTTTTCAACCAGGCGCCGTCCGTTTTTTAAGCTTTTCAAAGTGCAGAGGGTAAAAAAAAAATAAAAAGGGTAAAAATATTTGGCACCTTACAATCGTGTCGACAAACTGCCCCCTGACAAATGAGACGTCAGAAGATCGAGACAGCAAAGAGACAAATTGCTATCGAGCGTCACTCGATGTTGATAGGAGTGGCAATTGGTATAACTTAGGATTGAAATTATCGGGATTCTTTTTATGAACTGATGCTTTCTGTTCTAAATCGAACTTTTCAATGGCACGACATCAAGTTGAGGACGACCCAGAGATACAGAATCAAATCAGTTGAACTATTCACCTCTTCCATTCACCTACGTAAAAAGAATCTTCTACTAATTAAAGTAAGTCGAAACAAAATCTACTACATCTCACTTGAACTAAAGCTCTACGATTCATAGGGCTTTAGTTTAAACCAGGAACTGTGCGAGATCGATTAGTGACGAGTAGAGATGTAAAATTTTGAGGCGGTAAAGTTTTTTCCCCCCGGTTTTTTTCTGAAAAAAATGGAAAAAAAAAAGACTTCTTTACAAATTAAGATGCCTTTAAAAGCTATTTTTTCTTGGAAAATATTAACAATGATGCAATGCAAGTTTTGTTTTGTTTTTTACAAGAAATATATATGAAATGTTTACTGTTTAAAAAAAAAATTAGCCAGTAGCTTTCTTTGTTCAAAACACCAAAGATTATCAAGTCAAATCTTTAATCAATCATTAATTTTGGGTAAGATGTGATTTTTGACAATTGGGCAAAATCTTAAAACAGAATTTTGTTTCTGGCTATTTGTGATTCATAGATTTTTTTTTTTTTTCTTTTTAAGTTTGTTACTCCATAGCTTTTGAAGGGGAGCACCATTAAAGGGTCAGCTTTGTGATAGAGGTTGACCATAATAGAGCACTGGGGCTTTAAAAATGTAAACGGACTAAATGGTACGATTAGGTCAGGCCAGTTCATTTTAAAGATATCAGTAGTTCATCAAATTTTATACACACCAGTTTCCGCAATTTTTTTTCAACATAAATGCAAATCAAAAAATTTTGCTTCAAATATCTGGAGTTCTTTTATGGACACGGCGTATCAAAATTTTCAAAACAAGCATCAAACTAATTTTTTTTAAGCTGTAAGGTTTGGCACACAATTTTGTGCCTTAAGTATCATGCAGCCGATTCAGATGCTCATGTGCATCCTAATAAATTCAACGAAAAAAAAACATACACCAAAACACCACACATTGCAAAAAGTAATGAGTGCAACTGTCACAAATGCAACTGTCACATAAGCAATAACTCGTACATGCATGCAGGGGCGGACTGGCAGCCCACATGCCGATGCGCCCTCCCGCTTATGTGCCCTTGCGTCCTCAAGTCTAAACACCTTTATTTATTTATTTATTTAAACTTATCTTATTATTTTTATTTTTTGCTGAAACTTCCTTTTGTTTTCTTTTCTTTTTATTTTGCACCGGTTTTTCTTTCTGTCTGCATTATTTTTTTGTTTTTTGCACATTTTTTTCGCCCTCTGGAGATTAAGGTTGGCGCCCTCTTACGGGGCACAGTCCACCACTGTATGTATGAGTGTATTGGTTTGTTAGCCACCCCCCCCCCCCTCCCCCTACACAAACGCAGGATAATTTTTTCCCGCTACGCCACTAAACCACGCGGCGATTGCTTGCCTCTCGAATTCCGGAACTCGTAACATTTCCGGAATCAAAAAGGAGTTGCTTGAAACCCTTAAACAATGTACGCAATATAAGTATTATGTAGTGCGTGAATTATAACATCGTCCTTCCATAAATAAAAACAAGCTTAGATAATTCATTTCCTGGAACAATTTAATGCACCGCTAAAAAATGAAAAGAAAAACTAAAAGAATAAAAGTAGTGAAGACGAAATGAAACGATAGGCCCGCAGAAATTCATCTTTTTTAAAAGCTCAATGATTGAAATAAAAGTTTTCTTAGTTCTAATATGGACGAACACTACTTATCTCGCATCCTCTATCACTTTGGCATGCGGCCAAAATTGTCAGGTTCCGATTTCTATTTTCATATTTTACTTTTTTTTAGCATTTAACTACTCATATTTGAGCTCAACGCACGCAAATTGCCAGTCTGTGTTTTGAGTTTTAACTTGTATAGCTTTAATTTGGTTTAGATTTTCTTAAAGCAATGCATGAAAGCTTAACCCAGAGGAATTTCCAAGTCTATTAAACATCTCGAATTACTAGTTTAGGGGAGGACGCCGTCATTAAAATGAGTTAAAAAATGCCAACTAATATTTCTCTCATCTTATTATTTTTTTTATATCTTTTTACGGAGTGCTTACACAAAAATCTCAAAACTTTTCGCTGTGAATTTTTCATTTAAATGAAGGAATTAAATAACCTTTTTGCACACTGAAATGGCGTACTAAAATTGAAAAGACAAAATTGCGAAACAAGAGGGAGAGCAGGAGTAAAGAGATATGACATCATGCACTTTTTTTAACTGTAACACGTGAGAAGTGGAAAGGGTTCGGTGAACAAACGAATTCGAACAAATTTTTTTTTATTCAGTAAATTGTTCGAGAGATCTCGGCGAGGACACCTCATTCCCATGTTTGACTTTTCGATTTGAACTATTTTTTGTTCAATTTTGAACAGTTCAAAAAAAACTTAACATTAGCGCCTATGGGGAAATTCAAGGCAATTTCGAACTGTGAGGTGAATTTGCTTCAAGCAAACCTTTGTAGGAAAAAGCTTTTGATGAAAAACTTGTATATAAAATATCTTTTTGATTTGAATAATTTTCCGTTCAATTTTGAACAGTTCAAATCCCTTAACATTAGTGCCTACTGGGAACTGAAAGAATGTAGATTCCGTACTTGAAGGCGGATTTATCTGAAGCAAATTTTGTTGGAAATAGCTCTTGACGTCAAACTCCAGACTCCGAGAATTTAAGGGCCACCTGACTCCGACTCTTGTGCTCGACAATTAATCGGACTGCGACTCCCCGACTTTGTAGCTTTGGCAAAAATTTATACACTGAGGACAAATGACTGACTCCGATTCTTGAATCCGACTCCTTTATCCCAAAATGAGATTGACTCCGACTCCGCAGCTATGGTTCACTGTTAAATAATTATTGTTAATATGACTTGTTTTCATTTTCACGCTAAAGTTTTTAATTTAGGTATTCAGTTTTCGGCGGATAAACTCTAAGTCATTTATGTTTTCTACATAAAAATATGCGCAGATGATTTTTTTTTTTTTTTTTTTTTTGACACTGAAAATTATTTTTTTAAGTTTATATTTTATTGTTTTTATTTATTTTGGTAAATGCATTAATTCATTTAAAAATTATTTTTGGCACCAGGGGAAAAAGAAATTATTATTTTTTTTTTTTTTGATATGATGGATTTCTTATAATGAGCTTATTAATTTTAATTATTATTTTTTCGTTTTGAAAGTTGTTAAAGAATTTTTTGTAATGGAAAAAAGTTTATTAGTTGCTTTGTTTAAAAGGTGCTGCTATTTTATTTGTTCGTTTATTTATTTATTTTTTTTACGCATCTAATTTTTTAGATGAGTGAGGAATATTTTTTTTCATAGAAATCAGTTTAAAATATTAAAAAGATATGTTTGAAACAATTTTTTTGATTTTAGGTATTTTTGAGAATATTGATCAGGTACTAGAAAGTAGTATGGGTGTACGGGAAAAGTAGGCTCGTTTAGTTCTACGGAACTTCTTGTTTTAGTCTGAGGAAAACACTAGTTCCCTCTGGGTATTTTTTTCTGAAACTGAAATCAATTTTAGGCTATTGTGCAGATAAAAGGGTTACGGAGTTCTTCCATGGAAATTTCTATCAGTGAAATTTTAAGCTACCTTTAGTAATTTTAGGGACTGGCGAAGGTTTTAAGACTTTGTCTGGCAATTTTTCGATATTTAAATCTGAAAAACTGAAATAAGGAGACTTGATCCAAGAACCAGGTAGTCCAGACTCACTCATTTTCGGTAAGACCAACAAGTAACATCATTTTCCGATAGAGAGGCTAATATCTTTTCCATATTATTAACTACAAAGCAGAGGTATGATCTTATAAAGGGCGTCCCAAAATTAACGCAAGATTTGAATTTGCCACCATTTTTTCCATAAATTGTTGGCAGCCATGAAAAAAGAACAATTTGACAGTTGAGAGTTTAGGGGTTAGTAAAAATGGGGTGTTATTGTGCCATACAGCTAGAGAGAGTGAAACATTTCAATTACTGCATGAGGTATTTCCTGGTCGCGTACTCTCATTTCGGTGATCAGAATTGGCACCCTAGATCGTGTGATTTAACATTTTTTAATTTCTTCTTATGGGGTTATTTGAATTCAAAGGTCTATGTCAACAAGCTCACAACCACCCGCCCATTACCGTGTTGCGATACCGAGCGCCAATAACAGTAACTGCTTGACCAGCCTCAACTTTCATTATTTTTGAAAACAATTGTTCAATAATGAAAGCGCGTTATTGTATCGTATAACGCTCCATTTTTGATTACCCTAAACTCTCAGCTGTCAAATTGTTCTTTTTTCAGGGTTGCCAACCATTTATTGCAAAAATTGGCGGGCAAATTCAAATCTTGCGTTAATTTTGGGACACCTTTTATTTGTGTCTCGTTTTTGCACCAATCGGAACATCAATATTCCTCCCACGCAAAAATTTAATTTAAAAAAAGGGAAAAGTTTGGACGTAACTGGTGTTTGCATCAAGGTCCTCAATGGGGTTGTTTCTTTCAGTCAAAAGTACTACTTTTAGTCACTAAAATTAATAGAATTAGCAACAAAAAAAAAGGAAAAAACATGGAGCGACAGAAAAACTTTCACTTTCTCAACCCTTAATTTTTAATTAATTTTTAAAATGTCTGATTTTGAAAATGAGGAGTAGTCCATATGACGTCACAGGTGACGTCATAAGTGACTAACAGGAGGAGTGACTAACATAAGATGACGTCACAGGCAGGCCCGTGTCCAGATTTTCATAAAAGGAGGGGTTTTAATCTTACCAGTAGGGGGGGGGAGAATTCAACCCCCTTACAGCTTTTAGTTTTACGACAAATTGCCGATCTCAGTATGGCGTTTATTCACATGTAAGGACTGCTGTATTCTTGAAGGATACCTCTAGCTGTACAAGTTACCAAAGTATTCCTTCGTTTCACAAATTCGCTTTAATCAAACTTTGCTTGCTTCTTTTTAATTAAATCTGTTTACTATGTAGTATATTGCAATGAGTGTTAAAAACTCTTCACAAAGTCTTCTATAATGTAGAATGTATATCAGGTTGTTATGTTCTGAAATAATGCTCAATAAACTAAACAAGAAAGAACTCTTTGCAGATGCAAATTACATAGCCAAGCACAATCACTAATGCATCTTCATAGATGTAACATATGCCAAATTCGCCATAAGCTCCTTACAATAAGCAATATTCTTTCTTTGCATTGGTAAATCATTCAGCGGTTCGTCCGCCATACTTTTTCCGAAATATTACATCAGTTTGTAAGGTTTTAGCAGTTGTAAATCGCAAAAAACTTCAGAGAGAAAATTAAAATAAAATAAAAACGCTGAACGCAAACTTTCTCATTAAAGTAAATTTAAGTCAAATATACATTTTCTTCATTTTGCTTATTTTTTCCCCCCAAGGGAGGGGTTTAACCCCTAAAACTCTCCCCTTAGACATGGCGCTGGTCACAGGTGACGTCATAAGGACTACTCCTTTTATATATAAGGACTACTCCCCACTGGCGTCACAGGTGACGCCAGTGGAGATGCGCCAGTTGGTGCATCTCCACTGGCATACTGAATGCTTACGCTTGCTGTCTACCGTGTTTCCAGGCTATGATAATTCAGAAGCGAAATAAATATTGCGCTCCACGCTTGCTATCAACCATATCGTTGCCAGTACATGTGAGTAAAGAAGCGAATTAAATGTTGCGATCTGCGCTAATGGCATTTCATCACTTGTGATGTCATGCGCAGAAGCGAAAAAATGAAATTGCACCATTTAAAATAATTGTGAAAAAGTATTAAACGTTGCCAAATTATTTAAATAATGGTAAAATCCTATGTTTTTAAGCATGTTCATTCAGAGAAAAATGTTTTTAAAGTTTCGAAAGAGCAACCCCATTGTAGACTTTAGACTATCATTGGTTATTTTAGGACTACAAAGAGACCTCATACCTGAAATACCTTAGGGACCCCGTTAAGTCTCAATCTGACCCTGATTACAACTAATGTTGAAAAAAAAAAAACCCTGCCCCCCCCCCCCCCAACTTTGTTGCAATCCTAAATCCGCTTAAGTTCAGCAGCTCTTCCTTCTAAGGTGAAATTTTGTCCTGTTTCAGATTTAGTTTATCATAGTTCTGGATTGCTTTCCCGTATGAGATTCTGAGATGAAAATACTCGTATAGAGATAATTTACAATACACCAATGAAATATCTTGCCAACTGACAGTATTTAGTTGAATCGGTTACAACCAGTGAATACCAGGGGCGTCCACATAAATTTTGGGGTCCGTCACAAATGACTTTTACGGGTGCCCCTCCATTTTGTTTCTCCCTACATAGATTTCACCCCTCATTAAAAAAAATCTCGAGCCTTCTTCAGGCTCGGAACCGGGCAGACAGGTGTGTCCCCCCCCCCTTGTGCATGCCCCTACTCATTTGTATTAACAGCCCAAACATGACCCACACATTTATGGCAGGGCTGGGACCCCTTTGTCTAATGGTGCAAGCCCCTTCAATTTTTGTTAGTAGATGTACAAATATAAGTTTTTAACCCTCATTTTTCATCCCAGGCCCTTTTTCAGGCTGCGCTGGACCCCAATTTCTCTGACCCCCTCCTGTTTCCTCAAAATGGGAGCCATGGCCCCCAAAGCTCGAAAAACTAGAGAGAAAGTTGATGAGAGGAAAGCATTCGGACGTGTAGACTTAGGGCGCTATTTACTTTGGTCCCTACTAAAGGATGGATAAAGAATAAACCTGTTTCCAAACGCTTTTTACTTTCTTCTATATCTAATATATAGAAGAAAGTATTGGATTCGTGCAAATTTTCGAATTTCGAAGGATTTGAACGTTTTAAGGTGTGCTGAGTCCATTTCGACCATTTTTGGAAAATGTATGTGTGCGTGTGTCACATATGTGTGTGACCAATTTTTTGTGGCCGCTCTACAGCAAAAACTACTGCATGAAATCGTACGAGATTTGGTACACATATGTGTACCTATGTGAACTTGTGCCCATTGGTTTTTGGTAAGAATTCCTCCAAGGGGGGTGGAGCAATGGGACGTTTCTTGAGTTATGCATGCCTGTTATTACCCAAGAGGGGCATTTCCACGAAAAAGTGGACATGAGGGTAAAAATATCAAAATTGTCCTTTTGCAATAAATAATATGTCAAATTAAAGGCAATAATAATTAATATGAGGATTATACAACTATAAAGAATATTTTCATTATAATTACTGTTTTTCATTTTTTGGGGCTTAAAGTTAGTGCAACATAAAAAACTTTCAGTTTGAAAAAAAATAGGGTATTTTCATTCTCTCTGAAACAATACTTCAAACAGTAGCATTTTTATTTTGTGTACATTTATTGTCATTTCTGACCTTTGACTATTTTTTAAATTCCTTAATATTTGCTAAAAATGCATTAAAGAACATTTGTTATACAAATATACTTATAAGGTCTGTCTGTCACACCCGTCACAGAAAAGATGCTTAATATAGCATAGCAAATGCAGTATTCCATGAAAAAGCATGAAATTTCATAAAAGTCTAATTATAGTGCATCTGATTAAGTATGACACAAAAAATATTTGATTAAACAAAATTAATATGAAAATTTTGGTGTGACGGGTGTGACAAAAAGTTTGTGACGGGTGTGACAAAATCATTGTGACCGGTGTGACAACACTTGAAACACTTTCTAAATTTCAAAATAATTCATAAATTTAATAGAACAGTTTACATACTTCTGTTTCACAAAAAATTAAAAGATTAAAAAATAGTAATAAATCCTGAAATTCAAAACATTTGAATTTGGCAAGAATTGTAATTATTTAGTATTTCATTTTTCTTTCATTCTTCATAAATTTTCTGATAAATACAAATTATAAGATTAATTTTATACAGACATAACTGTGCCATAGAATTAAATGTGGTTTACATTTTTTAACTGTAACTTTATCTCATATAACTATCTCTTTGTGAGAGTTCTTTTATGATTCTGATGGTGAAGAGATCAAAGTTTCTTTCCTACAACAGAAGCTGTTTTTCTTCGATATTACATCTTTTTACGTCACAGCAAATCAAATACTACAGTCAAAGGCAATGTTGCCATCAAGATGGGACAAATCTATTGCAATAGAAGGCATAATATAGGTATCTCAACAGTTGACACTAACAAGACACGAGCTATTATACAGCTTGAGGATTTTGTATTTTCCAGGGATGAGGTTTTATTTCATTTGAAAAAGATTAAAGCAACTAAAGCTCCAGGACCAGATAATATTTATCCAAAAATTTTAGTTGAATGTGCAGAGGAATTAGTGGATGTTATTTTGAATATTTTCAATGCTTCTTATAACTCGGGGACGGTGCCAGAGGACTGGAAGCTGGCTAACATAACGCCACTCTTCAAGAAGGGGTCTAAAGGTATTGCTGGGAATTATAGACCTGTAAGTTTGACTTCGGTGATTTGTAAGATTTTCGAAACTTTGATCAAAATTAAGATCATGATGTTCTTAGAGACTAATAGTCTGTTGACTAGTTTGCAGTATGGTTTCAGGAAAGGTAAATCCTGTACTACTAATTTATTGCATTTCTACGACAAGGTTACCTCAGCTTTAGATAACAAAAAATGTGTGGATGTTGTTTATATTGATTTTCAAAAAGCTTTTGACAAGGTACCGCATGTTGCTCTTCTCAGCAAGTTAGCTGACATTGGAATAGGAGGAAAAACTTTACTTTGGGTTAGAAATTGGCTTACTGGTAGGAAGCAAAGAGTAGTTGTGAGAGGAAATCATTCTAATTGGAGTGATGTTTTAAGTGGGGTTCCTCAGGGATCAGTTTTAGGGCCTCTTTTGTTTATTATATTTATGAATGACATCAATGAAAATATTTCTGGAAGCATGAATTGTTTTGCTGACGATGTAAAAGTTATGGGGATTGTCGAAAACGAAGAACAAGTAAAACAGCTGCAAGAGGATTTAGATCATATTACTAAGTGGGCAGATAAATGGGGTATGGCAGTTAATGTAGGGAAATGTCAAGTGCTACACTTAGGTCATGGAAATAAGCGTATGAGATATCATTTACAGGGTTCAGTCATAAATCAGGCAGAAAATGTTATGGATCTGGGTATCTTAATAAATCAGGACTTCAAGTTTAGTCATCAGTGCAGTATTGCTAGTAACAAAGCCAACAGAATGCTTGGGTTCATCAATAGATCTATTTCAAACAAATCTAAGAAAGTTCTTCTGCCTTTATATAGGAGTTTAGTAAGACCTCATTTGGAGTATGCTGTTCAGTTTTGGTCGCCTTATCTGAAGAAAGATATTTTTGTATTGGAAAGGGTTCAAAGAAGGGTAACTAAATTAGTAAGGGGACTCTCAGATTTAGATTATGATACCAGACTTAATAGGCTTAACATGTATAGCCTGGAGCAAAGGAGAGTCAGAGGGGACATGATTCAGTTATTTAAATTTATCAAAATGAAAGATGTAAATGGATTAAATTTTTGCGGGGAAAGCAGGACAAGGGGTCATTGTTTTAAGCTATTTAAATCTCAGGCTAACTTGGAAATCAGGAAAAACTACTACTTTAGCAGGGTCGTGGGCACTTGGAATAGCTTACCGGAAGAGGCGGTAATGAGCAAGGGAGTGGATAGCTTTAAGAGGGCCATTGATCTTCATTGGGGACTAATTAATTGACTAGGACCAGCCTAGCTGGGCCCAGAGCCTGTTGCTGGTCGTCACATTTGTATTTGTATTTGTATTTGTATAAAATCGTTTCACCACTTTCAGGTGTGCGATTCTACGAATCTTTTAATTGGAAAGACTGCTAAGTCTACATTGAAAAAAGTAGCTGTCACTTCAACTCAAAAAACAGTAGATCTTCTTCCTAGCAGGATCCTACAACCACCTGAGCTTACAATTGCTGATTTTGTTTTGGTTTCACTTACCACTACAGGCAGCAGTACGAAGCACTGCATAAATAAATTTTATTATGCTACTGTTTTGGACATTGACATCACAAAAGAAGAAATAAGTTTAAAATATATGCAGGCTAGTGGACCCCATTGGATTTGGCCAGAAAAAGATATTTCATCTGCAAAAATATCGGT
Organism: Uloborus diversus; assembly: GCF_026930045.1. NCBI lineage: Eukaryota > Metazoa > Arthropoda > Arachnida > Araneae > Uloboridae > Uloborus > Uloborus diversus. The sequence continues at coordinate 100,466,296 of NC_072732.1, forward strand.
AATTATTAAAAAAGTTGCTCCACCAGCCCTTGTAACAAGTAGAGGCCATTATAAGTTCTAAAACAATGGTACATATAGGTACAGGATTTAATTTCTTATAAAATGTAAGTATATATTAACTATTGTCAAGCTCACTATTTGTATGTACTCTTCAGTTTGTCTGTACTCTTCTTTAAAAAGTTGCTCCACAAGCCCTTGTAACAATTACAGGCTACTGAAAGTTCTAAAACAGTTGTAGGTATGTTTATATAGGTGTTATCTTTATCTTTACTACTAATAAAGCTGAAAGTCTGTCAGGATCTCTGTGACGCGCATAGCGCCTAGACCGTTCGGCCGCTTTTCATGAAATTTGGCACAAAGTTAGTTTGTAGCATGGGGGTGTGCGATTTTTCGAAAATTTGATGTGGTTCTTTTTCTATTCCAATTTTAAGAACAAAATTCTCATAATATAGACGAGAAAAAAACAAAATTATCATTACGTCAAACCGTAACCAAGCCAATTGGTGAGAAAATTCACCATACATTATATGTAAACATACAGGCGAACCAAAAAACCTTTTTAATTTTCTATTACGGGCAAAGCTGTGCGGGTACCACTAGTTTGCAATAAAATGTAAGTACATGTTAAGTATTGTCCAGTTAAATAGTTGTACTGATCACTGTTCTTCAAAAATTTGCTTCTCAAATTCACAACTTGGCACACTATCACACCCGTCACAAATTCTGTCACACCCGTTACGCCAGAAAAAAAATTCCTATGAGGTAAAAAAATTTAATTGTGCTATAAATCTTGTGTTTTAAGTTTCATCTGAATCTCATTCAATAGAAAAAAAAATGCTACAGAAATGAAACATTAAAAAATTCAGAGGAAATTGTACAAATGCAAAGGTAAGTGAAAACTCATGTCCCAAAAACGTCACACCCGTCACAAAATTTAAAATATTAAAAAAAAAAATTGAAAACTTCCACAGTTTCATTTTAGCTTAATTATTCAAGCAAATGCATAGGTTAACATCATTTAAAACTTTGTTGGTGTTTACTAAGTTATTAACTGGGTAAAACTCAGATACAACTCTCAAAAATAGCGTCTCAACGTCACAATGGAATAATTAAAGTAACCGGCGGAATCAAACAATATTAAGTCCATATGTTGCCCCTAACAGGAACAGGAGCTGATTCAATTTTGGTGTCAATATCTCAAACGGGGGCTGAGCTATAGAACTTTTTTTGTCGTCAATTGTGACTGCTGTATCTCAAGAAATAACGAAGGGAATCAAACAAAAATTTATCGACAAGTAGCTCATAGAGGGTATAAGAGCTGATTCTATTTTGGTGTTGACAGCTAAAAAGGGGGTGGCGCAATCGCGCATTCTTTTTTTACATTGTGAGCGCCATATCTCAAGAAGTAATGCTACATTCTAGATGAAATTTGGAATAAATGTAAATCCATATGTAAACAGGCGTTGGTTCAATTTTCGCGCCAATCGCTCCAAGAAATGCTAACTTTTTTTTGTGAATAAAAATAGCTTTATTAATTTAACAATAAGAAAGATAAATCGTAATAAACTGTCGTCTGCATATTTCTCGTGATTTTAATTGTATGGAAATATTATCTCAATATTGTATCAAAATATTATCTTTAACTGTTGCCATCTTATGTTTGTTAACAAATAAAATATTTAATTAATTCAAGTGAGGCTTTTAAAATAACTTTCAAGTTTCGCTCTTTGCTTTGCTTTTGCAATAATTCAGACATTAGGACAGTCCTCAAGTTTTTGCTTGTGCAATTTTGTTTTTGTTGGGAATATTACTTCTTCGTCAAGCATAGGGAGGGATCAGAATTATAAGAAAGATATAGAAGAAAGTTTTGTGATGGCCACAACATACTAGTTTCACGTAGAGAAAACAAATTACATGTTTTTTTTATTATGGCATTTTAAAAAATGTTAGGTGTGAATTTAAATGTATTAAGTTTAATAATAAAAAAAATGCTGAAAGTGGCTCACTCGGTGGTTGGCCCAGTCGGGGACTCCAGACTAGCCGACCTGGCCAGTCCGCCCCTGCTCACCGGTACCCTGGGTGGTATTTTGTCTCTTTGTGTTGCCTTATGCCTGAATCAATAAAGTAGTCTGATATTTTGAGACAATGGCACCCAATTTTGCAATGTTTGTCAACTATGGACACAAGGGTGGTTCAAACATGCATGTAAAAAAAAAAGTTTCTCCTAGACAACAGGACACCCCTCAATATTTTTATACCTGCGGATAGTAATGTACTGGAAGAATTTTAGCTTCCTATTTGAACTAAAAAAACACAGCAAATTATCATATACCCTAGTAATATTAATGTACTTTGCAATAAAATAATTATTTACAAAAAAATACAGCTGGGGAAATTAAATGTTTTAAAATTTGTGGCATTTTCTATGCTACGGCTAACGTTAAATTAAGGGGGTCATTGAGCACAGTCTTAAAATTCAAGTAAGCTAAAACTTTACAGCATAATACTATTAGTAAGAATAGGGGGTGTCCTGGACTCTAGCTGAAAAAAAGTTTTGTTTTTAACCACCCTAACGGACACATTAAAAATCACAACAACAGTAGCGTTAGAGTCAAGTGCAAGATTTTTTAAATAAAACTTCCTGAAAAAGGTGGTTACGTTTATAGCAATAAATGAACCTTAAAAATGTCTGTCAATCTGCCACAGATCAGTTATTCCATTACAACACACAAACTTGTATTAGTCAACCCAATGCATAAAAAATTATTCAAACTAACAGTTTTTCATTGTTGCTTCAAGATCTTGAAATTATTCATCAATTTAAAAAAAAATGAATGAATTAATACACAATTCATAGGAGTATTGTTTTGTACTAGGAATTCCAAAAAATTAGTTTCAAAAAATGCACTTTCAACATGAAGCAAAAAATAGCATAAGGGGGATAAAAAAGTTGAAATGGATTAAATCCACCTCAAAACACGTTAAATCCGTCAAAATTCAAAATTTTACACAAAAGTAATATTTTTTTAAATATATATATTAGATATGAAGAAAATAAAAAGTATTTCTTTTTTCTTCTGTATTTTTTTGCATTTTAAATGTTAGCGATGAAGCATACAGAAATCAGTGTCAGTTTTAAATGAAAATAATTTCAGTGCAATCACTTTAACTTTTGTTTTTTCACTCAAAACTGTCATTTTCTCACACTCCTCCTGAAATGAAAAGCACTTTTTCCCTAGTATAATCAACATAGCAAAGCTGTGGATTGTGATAATAAAAAATACTTTCAAGCGCAAACTAACAAAAGATTTAAAAGATGTAACCATGGCAACAAAATAAAACATTAATAACTGGAATGGAGGAGAAATTTTAAAATCCAGTAAAAAACAATTTATTTTTCATTGAGATAGAAGCTAGGAACTGCTAACCGTAGGTTTAGTTTGATCGGAGGTTAAAAGAATTTATCTTTCCGATGATGTCCGAAAGTGAAAGCAGCTGTGGAATAGTCTGTTCCCTTTTTATTGATGGTTTTAATGAAGAAAGTAGTACCTGGAATCAAGGAAAGCCTTGAAAACCAAGAGTTAAAAACAAGAAAAACTCCCACTGTAATTAAGTTATAGAATTGGAAAAAAAATGCATTGAGCACATTAAAATCTGTTCTTTTTAATGATTGTAAGAAATTTTTCCCCTCGATATTCAAGAAATTATTTAAAAACTGGGTCTTAATTTCGAATTAAAAACATTTTTTATTGAACTTTTTTGATCTTGTCAGCAAACCTTTTTGGTGCAAAAAAAAAAAAAAATGAAAATTACACCAAAACACGTATAGCAGAATCCATATCATTTCAACCAGGGGGAACCTTGATGGTTTCAGATTTTTTTTTTTTTTTGAATTTAACATATGTTAAAATTTATAAAAAATTAAGAAAGACGTGTTTTTTGGTTTTGCTCAAAAAGCCCGAGATACTGGCCACCAAAGTCCGACCCAGTCATCATTTCTCACTTGCGATTTTCGACAAAATCTGTGACGCTCTTTCATCACAAAAATAGTGCAGCATATCTTTTTTTGCAGTTTGCTTTAATTAAAAGGTTATTTTTTCTTGTTTAAAAAAATACACACCATTTTGAAATATGTGTTTTAGTTTTCTTTTTAGTTTTTTTGAGAAAAAAATTCAAATCATCTTTTGGATTTTCTCAAAAATGCTAATTTTAATTTTTTTTACTGTTTATTTGTGCTACTGAGACATGAAAAGAAAAAAAAAACTTCTATTCCTTGAAAAGGAGAGCTTCCAATTTTTCGTTCAACAGGTTTTAGAGGCATTTGAAAAAAAAATGAGGATTTTTAAAGAACTCTTTAGATAAAGGTAAACCTGAAAATTCAAAATTTTATTTAGCAGCAAATGATCAGAAAAAACCTTTTAATTTAGTTACATAGCCAAATTTTAATTTTGAGTCTCCACTTCATCCAGGAATTTTATGTTTTATTTGAAAACAAGATCGCAGTCTCCCAGAGGATTCGCTACATTCCCCCATGCAACCTTCCTGCATAGCATCAAAGGAATTGTTTAGTGCAGTGCCATCTTGTTCTCACTAAGGAGTTTGCTTGCCACTTGCTGCTAAATAAAATTTTGAAATTTTCAGGTCTATCTTTAATTAAAGAGTTAATTAAAAACCTTCATTTTTTTCAAATGGCTCTAAAACCTGTAAACCAAAAAAATGGAAGCTTGGCTTTTCAGGAAATGTAGTGCTCAGTGGTACTAATAAACCGTTAAAAAAATGAAAATTTTTGAAATTGGTTATTTGAGAAAATCCAAAAAATGATTTTTTTTTTTTTTTTTTTTTTTTTCAAATGACTGTGGAGAGAAAACTAAATTACATTTTTCAAAATGCTGCATATTTTTAAAACAGGAAAAATAACTTTTAAATAAAACAAACCGCAACAAAATATGTTGCACTGTTCTTGAGGTAAAGAACGTTAAAGATTTTGCTCAAAATCGCAAGTGAGAAATGATCACAGAACCATCATCATCTTTCCCCGCCTATATCTTGGCTAGGGATGCACCGATTAATTGGCAATACCAATTAATTGCCCCTAATCGGCCGCTTTACCGATTATTTATAACCGGCTAATTGTTGCCCATTAATAAGCAGGAAAAAATTTTTCAGTAATCTTTTTAAACATACCTTCAACAAGAAACTATGATGAATACATTTTTAAACAATAAATAAACGTAATTTGCTGCACAGATTTTAGAACTGCAGTATAAAAGTGTACAGAGTAAAATCAAATAGTTTAGAAAGTGCGTAAAACTGAATGAAATATTAAAGAATAATTCTCGCAGCTGAAATTCATATGACATTGCAAAGCCTAATAAAATTACAGGACTTTTAAATTGGAATGCAAACAATATTTATCTTTCCCTAGCCCTCTCCCTCCCAACTCTCTCATATTACCTGCCTTGCAGCTGTTTTTTTCCCCCTGTTATTACTGTTATTTCCATTTATCTTTTGAAGGACAGAAATGCAAGAGAAATAAACAAATGTGTTAATGATCCCACTGGAACCTCCCTTAACTCTCTCCAACGAAAAAGAAAAAACTCCCAAATGCTTTTGTTTTAATTTTTAAAGAAAATCAGGATCATTTCCTAAAGTTGACGATGATAACCTAACCCTCAGCTTTTAGTGACACAACTTGATAATTTTTTCAGTTATTTTGTTCCTCAAAACTATGCATATGATTAGATCATACCACAAACAATTTAAATTTAATTTTTGATTTTAAAAAAAAATGATATTATTTGATGTAAGAAAGATATATGTACATACTTTGCTATTATTTTATATTTTTACAAATTAATGGTTGAATAATACTATTTTTATTATTTTTTTAATTTTATTTTGAACAAATACGCACAAACAATGTTGCATCATGTTTCATGAGTCGATACTTTTCCCTTTTAGAACCCCTTATATTTTTTATAATAAATAAAAAACTTAGATTAAATGGCTAATAATAATTTTAAAAATAATAATTAAAAAATGCTCTTAAATTTGCATGCTGACCACATGCTGCCCCCAGGGGCGCATACAGAAAAATCTTTTGGAGGGGGTTTGGGAAATTGACTATCTCTCCTCCCCCACCCCCCACACACACACTCAATGATTCATAACAAAGTTTTCATGACTTTATTTTATTTATTTATTTTTTTAAGGATTCCTTCAGGTCAATGAATTTACTTCTAAGTACAAGAATATTATTCCCTGATATACTTTGAATGTGGACGGAAAACATCTTTGAGGTTTCAAGTCAATTAAATACTAAATCCAAAAATACTAAATCCAATATAATGTCACCGAGATGCTATACAATGAGCGGTTTTGATTAGAAACCTCTTTTGAGTTTTTATAAAAGAATTTATATTTAAACTATTAATATTATTTGATTAAGAAAATCATAACTTCATAATATATAAATTTTATTGAAGAATTCAGAAACTTTCTGTGTAAATATCAAAGCAGTTGCAGATTTGTTCTTAAAGCCATGATGCAGTCGAGATAACATATTTATACTAAATGCAGTTTCCATTAATAATCATGGCTTTTCCAAGAAACTGCTGTCTACCTTATGATTTCTTCCATTTTGCATTTTTTATAAGCTGAAAAAGAAATCTATTATTTCGCAAAGAGGTCCCTGGATCAAAATGACTCTTTTTAAGGCATGCCTACACATCTTAAAAAAAATAATAATTACTGATTCCATCAAAGAAGAATTAGTAGACAAATCGCGATAAGCGAGTTAAATGTGTTCTGCCACTCTGGGCCTCTGACTCAAATATTACTTCTTTAGCAAACAAAAATGCTTTTCTTTAAAATATGCTGTATATTTTTTTGTGTTTTTTTTCATTAGCTATATAAAAAATGCAAAAGAGAAATCAATTAAAAAATGATAAACAAAATAAGTTAAATTTATTCATCCTTTTGAGAGGGCAGCCCCCTGGATCCCCCTAAAATCCGCTGCTGGCTGCCCATAATAATTTCAAATTTTCATTTCTTGTTAACACATTGTGATTTTATTAACATTGATATGAAAATTGGCTAAAAGAAATTGTATGAAATTTCAAAATTATTTTTGGAAAATTAGGAAAGAGAAGAAAAATAGTCTCGCAGAAACAATCTGTTAACTATTTCTAAAGTAAAAAAAAGTGACGGAGGTATTGGAAAAATAATCATTATGGTCATTAATCGACCAGAGCCGATCAATCAGCGGATTATCAACAGCCGATTAATCGGTACATGGCCTATTTGATTATAGGTACATCACTAATCTCAGCCCAAGATTTTTTTATGACAAAACCAAAATACACGTACTTCTTAATTTTTTATGAATAATGACATATCGCTTATTTGGAAGAAGAGAACCACAATTCGATGAAATAAAATTTTACAGGAGAAACGCTTAAAGTTGAACTCTTCAGGTAATTTCCATTAAGAAAAGTAAGTTTGCTGTGCTCTCCAGTGGTTAACATTAGAACAAAAAATCTGTCATTATTTTCCAAAGAAGATAAAGTCCTCTGAAGGCCTTTAAGCGAAAGAAAAAAGAAAATTAAAAATTTCGTAATGTGGCACTTTTTCTCGAAACAAGCAATGTGTTAAATTTTAAAAAATCTGAGACCATCAAGGTTACCCCCTGGTTGAATTGACATAAATTCTATCATGTGTAGTCCTCTAGTTTTGCTTGCTCACATACAGACGCTTTTTGCAGACCTAATTTTATACTGTGTAGAGCTTACAAACACATAATAATATGTTGTACTAAAATTTGATTGTATCTCGGGGTGGATAAAGACTACCTTTTAGGGGATGGGAGTCACGCTGAAGAATGACCTCCCCCCCCACACACACATACAGGATATTTACTATCAATGTAAATTATACAAAAAAAACACCCACACAACTTACCTGTTAATAGATTTATTTTTGAAAGTCAAGGGTGCAATGGACTCCCCGACCCCACAAAATAACACACTTGGTTGCAAATTTTGCTGGTCAACAGGAGTTTAATTGTAATAAAAATTAAGCAATGTAAAAGCAAAACAGGACTGAACATTTATTCTGTTGAAACATATATTTTGTTATATTGGTAGTCATTGTTGTGAGATTTCACTGTATTAGCAAATAAGCAGAAAATATCAAGTTAAGAAGAAAAAAACTACAAAGTTTTCTTGACTCGGGATCAAGTTATGTACTGATAGAAACAGTATTTTGCTTATGAATAATCTGTGGACTACAGTCCGACCTCAATGTCTCTAATCTCTCGGGAAGAGAAAAAAATTGGGATTTTTAGACTTCGATTAATTCGAGGTTTTAAAAAAAACGCTTTAAACTCTCACAATTGCACATAAACAGGGTCGTGCTTAGAGTTTTAGGCACCTTGTGCAAAATTTGTTTTAATAGTCAATAAATAATCATTTATTTTATTTATTTATTTTCTCATAAAACATAACCCGCTGTAGTGTGTCACCCAGCTATATAAGGTAGTTCGATATTTTTATAAGAAATTACAAAATTAATGTGAAAAATATGACACTAAATATAGTTGCCAAGAAAATTTTTGGAATCCGAAAGAGATGTAATTGATGAAAAAGACTGTTGATCCTAATTGCAGTGTTTTTCGATCCCCCCCCCCCCCACAAAGGAGGGGTTTGATATACGAAATTGAAATTTAACTTCAGAACAACGTTCGGAAAAAGAATGAAAATTTTTGACCTTTTTCTGCCTTTCCACTTATTTTACTACTAGCAAATATAGAAAAGTCATTCCATGTCAAATGACCTAGGGATTCCCCGTTCTACCATCTCAGATTTGGATGAAATTTTATAGAGGTGTAGAGATGCCTTTGAAACTAACCTTTGCAAATTTTCAGTTTCCTAGATCCAAATCCTGAGGATCGAGGATCTAGGATTTTAAAAAAATGTGATCCAAAATGGCAGATCAGCTTTCTGGGCCAAACTGCCAAGTTTAGACTGAGTTTACAGTAAATTTAATCACACTGGAAGCCTGTAATTTTAGGGTAAGTACAACTAGCTGTTAATACGTTGATGTATTTTTGGGAATTTGAACTCATTAGATTTTTCGTAGCACGCATGTAAGCTCGTGAAAAATCGCTGTGGGAAATTTTTTTCTTGGATTTTAGGTAGTCATAAAATCTGAACAAAAATAATTCAAAGGCTCGTACTTGGTGACTACATTGTAAAAATACTTGTTTTTAATGGGTTACACTTTCAGAGCTTAAATATCTATTTTCTGAAAGATATTGTCATCCAAAGTGGCTCTCAAAACCATTCCAAGTGAAAAATAGCTTATTTTCAAAGTGCTGTAGCTTAAGTTTGTCACCTCGCATCTTCTTTTCGTTAATACAGTAAAACCCCTCTAATGCGGATACTAATAGGACAAATTTATTTGTCCGCAACAGAAGGGTGCCTGCAGGGGTTCAATAATGCTATTTGCCTTGGAATCGGAGAATTAAAAATTGTGCGTATTAGAGGGGTGTCGGCATTTGAGGGGCGTCCGTTAGGAGTGGTTTTACTGAATCATTAGAACAAACAGATTTTTTTTCCTTTCAAAATAAGTTTTTCTTCAATGGTATTCTTTTGAATAAGGATAGAAAAATTAAATTTTGTCTGTTCATAACGAGTTTCCATGTTTAAGTTCAGATTTCAGGAAATTTTATCACACTGGACGTCTGGAATTTTAGGAGCTCAAAGTACTTTTGGTTGTCAAATACGTTCCAGTATTTTTTTGAATTTGAGTTCATTAACTTTTGTGTAGAACGCATGCAAAGTCGCAAGAAAAATGCAGTGGGGAAACATTTTCTTGGATTTTAGAATGTCATAAATTCTGAACAAAAAGAGATTCAAAAGCTCTTACTTAGTAATTCTATTGTCAATATACATGCTTTTGATGGGTTATAAATGCAGAGCATTAATATTGATTCTCTAAAAGATATGGGCATAATCCAAACTGGCTGTTAAAATTGTTCACATGAAAAATTTAATGCGCTGTGTAGCATGTAGCTCAAGTTTGTCCGATTGCATCTTCTTTTCGTTGGGATCATTAGAAAGAAGGTATTTCTTCACACAGAAAAATGTTTTATTCTCTTGTATTATTTTAGCACCCCCTTAACTTCAAAATATTTTAGCGGCTATGTGCGGCCGCACAGTCTGCCACCCTCTAAGCACGGCCCTGCACATACATACGATATACAATAAACTCCCGATTATCTGCAGAATTGGGTGGCAAAAATGCCTCAGATAATAAAAAATCATGAAAAAGTCACAAAGATGCTAAAATGAGGGAGAAATTTAGTGAAAAGTGTCTCTCCTCAAACACTTAGCTATATTGATGCATATTTTTTTTTCAAACTGAAAATTTATACAGTAAAAATGTTTATGCACAACAGAACTTAACATCAATGAAGAACAAGTGTATGTACGATACAGAAAGCAAAAAAAAAAAAAAAAAAAAACAGAATAAATGAATAGAACAAAACCAACCAAGTTTAAATTTACAAATTTCGAACAAAAAAAAAACGGCCATTGGTATTTATTTTTACTGTGAAAAAGTTTCTGAATGTTGATTGACTTGTGGATAATCCGCACCTCAGATAATCTGCTCACCAATAATTGGGAGTTTACTGTATAAGTACCTACTATGTGACCACTTTGCATAACGACTAACAAGTTGTATTGAAATGAGTAGTAATTTTGACTTTTTTTTTCTCCAGCTAGAGACTTCAAAGTTCTATTTTCATCTTCAAGCAACCTCAGATTAAGCTTTTCGTTAGCCATTTAAAGATGAGTAAAAAGTTGAAGCATGAGGAACATGTTTTCTTGTTTTTACCTGAGCAAAGAAAAATTCACCCCTCTCCCTTTTACTCAGAGCCCAATCTTTGGGGGAAACAGCATAGAAAAAAAGACTGAAGCACGCTTCTATATTCAGACTCCCCTATTATATCGTCCCCATCCCTTATTTTAATAGATTCTATGAAAAGGGATAAAAAAAAATATAAGCAGTTGTCTCGGAGATCGACTCAACTACAAAAAATTCCGACGAATAACAGCAAATTTAAGTCGTTTCTGTGTGAAAAATTTCGATGCATGAAGGGTTTCAAAAATGAATTTCGAGATGACTATGGAAAAGACATAAGAATTATTATGTACTAGTGGTACCCGCACGACTTTGCCCGTAATAGAAAAATTAGAAGGTCTTTTGGTTCGCCTATATATTTACAAATAATGTATGGTGAATTTTCTGACCAATTGGCTTGTGCCCATGTTATGGTTCCACATTATGATAATTTCGTAATTTACTCGTCCATCTTATGATATTTTTGTTCTTAAAATTTAAATAGAAAAAGAACCACATCGAATTTTTGGAAAATCTCTTTGAGGTGCACACCCCCATGCTACAAACTAACTTTGTGTCAAATTTCATGAAAATCAGCCGAACGGTCTAGGCGCTATGCGCATCACAGAGATCCAGACATCCAGACAGAGACTTTCAGCTTTATTATTAGTAAAGAAAATGCAGGGGAAATTTTTTCTTGCGAGATATCAAGTTTTTTGAGATAAAAATGTTTGAGATGTCAGGGGTTTGACTGTAGTTGGAAAGCGAAGTTGCAAATCTCAGTTATTAAAAATTAGTAGGGCCATTCCATGAGATAGAACAGGCATTTTATTACACATTCTTCAATTATTTTATGAAAAAATATCTTTTAATGTTCAAGGTAATTCTTCAGCAAAATCTTTACTGTTTATTTCAAAAATAAAATTTCTAGCTTGTTTTATTTGTATTTATGAAACAAAATCTAAAGCACAAAAATACTACTAATGTCCTGTTCTGTCACATGGAATGACCCAGTAATGTTTATTGTTAAATATGAAACCTGCCAAGCATTTCTTATTTAAAATCAGTACCAGATGTACTTAAGCGACATATATTAAAAATCCTTTTAAAGAGATCATTCGTGAATAAACGAACACTAAAAAATATGCAATTCTTTAAAAATTTTGTAAGTTGTTGCCTCACTAAATGTCTAGTTTGGGGGGGGGGGAGGGATGGTTACCTTACTTAATGCTATGAGCTATGCAATTCTCAGAAAAAATAATAAATAATTATTTTTTAATAAAATAAACCAACAAATGAAACAGGTACTTAATCTTTATTTTTGTGATTTATTTCAGAAACGAGATACAGTATTTATTTATTTAAAAATTAGTAAGAAACTGTCGCTTTAGTAAAGGTTCTTCCAATTAATTCTCAAGTATTCCACCAAAATTTCCCAATTTAATGATAAAATAGAGAACATTAAAACTACAACAGATTAAAACCGCTAATAACAATTGAATGTGTTAGTTTCTTTTTTTTTTTTTGTTGTTGTTGTTAAATCGTTTATTTAGCAAAATCAATATTGGTAAATCCGCATCGTTTTCGATTAATAACAGTAAGTAAACAAATAAATAATAGAAATAAAGAGATTATGCTTGTTTTTACACACATAAATGCTTACTTCCTAATCTCAACATGCATTTATTATTATTATAATTTATTTAAAATTTGGAAACAGCGGTAAAAAAAAATCAATGAAAAGCACTCTTGGAAAACGTAATATTTGATGCAGGATTTTACAAAATGAGTACAAATTTCTATGCCTCACCGAGATGAAACATTAAAGTACAAATACCGGAAAGAATGCAAAATGTTTGCAAGCCCCTTTAAAAAAAATTACTAACCCTTCATGATACAGCTATCATTCATTGCATCTTTCATACGAAAAAGATAAATCAGTGAAATATGAAATGTATTCAGAAAATTTAGCATGCTAAAGGAGAAAAAAATGAATGTGTTAATGATTCTAGTGCTTTGTATAATAACCTGAATATAAATAAAGGTACTGAAATTTTATAGAGCTATTTAAAAGCGTCCGTAGTACCAATTCATTAAAAGCCTATATCAATCAGCTGAGTGAATATTATTGCACCTGTCAATCGCAAGGATTTATTTTAGTGTTTTAAAAAGCCGATGCTTCCAGAGAACTTTATAATACAAAAGAAACAAGTTTGAAAAAATTTCGAAGATTATAACGATCAAAATTTTCACACTTACCGAGCTTTACTCGATCGCCTTTACCCTTCCCGACTCCACCGATATTCTCGGCACACCCTTATTACTACAAGATGGCGCTCATGTGACGTCACTGTACAGGAAGCCGTAAAAGCCGCAATCCGCTCACCGTAAAAGAAGTTTTCTGGGCAGAAATTGCCAATAATTGGTAATCCAGTGTTCAAAGCACCGCTAGATGACAATTTTTCGATGAAAGAACGGCATCATGAACAGTATTTTTATGAAGAGGAGAAAAATGAGGGAAAACGCTATATCTTTTCACTCAGTTCGGCATTCACATGTGCTGATGTTTACAGTAAAGGGAAGCAAGCACACGCACAACAGCGCTTCGGCCTACTTCGAAGAATCTGACACCCAGCAAGTGTAGGATGATGGAACAATCCTTATATGGCTGTCGGACTTAATCGTTCATAATGCATTTTCATACATAAATTAGTGAACACTCGAAAGCAGTCTAGTCGATTCAATGAACGAATAAGACTTTCTCTGCTGTGTCTTCCATCACAAGCTAGCAAATGTCATCATAAAATGAGCTCATCGCAGTCCTGTTTGGCAACACGGATCCACCGCACGCGCGATTTTTAACCATTCATTGAGAAAGAATCTTCGCTTGTCACGGATTGACAGCTGTTCACACGAATTTCACCCCCGTTTGTACTAAATAACGATGTTGAAATTTGTTATCGAGTCTTGAGAAATCCGATTACTCTTAAATATCACTGCACATTTGCTTTTCAGATTCGTATGAGAGAACCACTTAAAATCATAATTGTTATTTATTACTGCTTAAAAATCAAAAGGACAGCACTATTCAATAATTGTTTAATTTTTTTTTTTTTTTAATGCTTTATTTAATAGGAAAAATAACAACAAAACACAAAGAAATGCATAAACATATTTTCTAAAATCCGGGGAAGGGGGGATAAGTAAAATAATTTAAACTAGCATATTTGCATGCAATGGAATTTTTACTTTGGGAAAAATTCCGTTAAGAGACCTTAGTTTGGTTTTCAAAGGTGAGTGTATTTGCTCTTTTTTTTTTCAGTGGAAGAGGGATGGGCGGCAGATTTCAAATCAGCCTACGGACAGGGGGCTGCACGGAGCTCAAATAAGCGCCTTATTATTTTACTTCGAAAACTTTTAAATTAAAATAGAAGTACTATTTGTCAAATTTTAAAGAAATGAACTACCTCTCATTAGCACCCAAATAGGTAGGGGTGGGGGTGGTTGAGGAACAGGATTGTAGTACTAAATTTTCTCCCCAAAACTCAGGGGCAGTTTTAGATCCATGATAGCAGGTTTTGTTTGAGTTTGATAATAATCAGTATAGGTAATCGAGGATTGCCCATCCTCCCAAGAGTAATGCCATACCCTCTCATACAGTATGAAGCACCCCCATCCCCCCGCCCAAAAAAAAAAAGAAACGTGAATCCTAAAGAGAGAAAAATTCCCCTGAAAATTTCAATGACGCAAACTGCGCTTTGTCTCCCCCGCCCCCTTCTTGTCAGCACCACTGGGTAATCTGGAAGAAGGAATGTTACCATTGTGTCAGTTTATAATGTTGGATTGAATTTTTCTCAGCTTTGTAGAAAAAATTCACAAATTTTGCAAAATTAAAATTGAATTTTATTTTTTCAAATAATTATTCCAATTTCACCCTTATTACTATTACTTTTTTTTTTTAATGAGTTTCCGTTATTGTCAATGTAGTCTCTTTTCCCTATTTCGGGAATGAAAATGTCTAGATATTTTTCATTTGCATATTTAGTTTTCGAATCTTATTTATGAAAATCTTTACACATTGCACTAGCTACATTCCAAGGCGTTGCACGGTCTACTTAAAACGTAAAAGTTGGGTCAAGTGACACACATTCAACAATCAAGTCTAATAAAAAAAATAATAATAGTGTAAGATTTGCCCCTTCAACGCGTCGACAGACTAAAAATTTTAATGTAGATCTCTGATTTTTTTTTCTTTTTAATTCCAAAAACTCAGTCGTTGTTATCAATATGCGTAAACATTCCGTTTCACAGATTTTCTGGATAAAACCTACTAAAGGGGGGGGGGGGGGGGCGCCCTCCCACACATTGGATGGAAAATAACCTATGACAATTTCTGAACAACAAAGAACCATGTGACAAATTCGGAAATAATCCGACGTAAATTGGATTCCTATAAGGAGCACACACACAAATAGACTTCCATTCAAAGAGATATAATAAATAGATAAACATTAAGCAATTTCGACTCATTTATCAATTTTTGAAAAACCAACGAACTATTTTTTAATTCTTCCCTATAGAACTTCCACTAACATGCCATCATCAGTTTCGAGCTAACCAGTTCCGCTCACTATTTCAAACTAGTACATGTTTTTTTTTAATCTATGCATAGCAATTGATAACTATTACAAAATGTTCAATAACCTGTATATGAATAAAATCATCTAAAACTTTTCATTGATATTTGTCTACTCTGTTACTAAATTAAGGTAACAGAGACAAATGCTTGGTACTCATTCTGTTTATTCTTTATATAAGCTTAGCATTTCGTCTTTATTTTACTAGAAAAATCAATGTAAAAAGAATAATCCATTTGACTTTATTTAAATCCATTTTTTAATCATCTCACACAAAGTTTTCACTAACACATCATTGCCATCTTACCCATCTCCCCTTTCATGCAGTTTATTTATTATTTTTTTTAAATCATTTATAGTTAAACTATTAAAATAATTATTGCAGTGATGCTCAACTTACGGTCCACATGGTCCCCAAAGTTCATCCATATAGACCGTTGTTATTTTCAAGGTTGCGAATCAAAAACCATAATCTTGGGATTTTTTTTTTTTTTAATTTAAAAGTCCAAAATAATTTTACTTGGAATTAATAACAAAATGATAGTAGCAAATTTGTAGAGAAATAGCCAGAAATTGTTTTCCAAAAAACAGATAGAATATTTTCATTAATAAAATAAGCATGTAATAATGATAATAATTCTTGGTTTCTAATTTTCTTTTCTTTTCTTAAGTTTTTTCATGTAATATAGAAGATTAACTGAATTTAAATTCTATACGACTTCTGATCTGAGAGATTCATTGCATGAGGTGCGACCCTTTGTTGAAAAAGGAAGAGCATCACTGCTAAAGAGCCAAAAAATTGAATTTTATTTTAAAATACTTAAAATGGGGAAATATATAACGTAACGCAGTGAACACTGAATTTGAAAGACAATACTAGTTACATTTTTTGAGAATGACGCTAGTACGAAATGACTACCCAAGAACTTTCTGGAAAGGTGATAAAATTTATAAAATAAAAACTTTAAAAATGAAAAATAATAATCAGCGCATTAAAGATATGGAGCTTCTTGGTTTCTTCAAAAAGTACTGGCACATCGTACCAGCGAGTTCCGTTCCCATTAAACCTCAATATTTACACCAAGTTAATAACTGAATACATATACTACTTGATCTGATGATTGCACACGTAATATTGAATAATTTGATTGTTCAATCTTTTATGAAGCAATACAAACAAGTTCAAATTAAATTTTTCATTTTAACACTTTAATTTTCTGAAAGTTAAAAAAATGCATACTTGAAAATCATTGAAACTTTTCTATAACATATTATTAAGAATATGATGAAAACGAAAATAACTTATTCATTGATTTTATATGAATACATAAAAATAGTTACTTACAACAGACAAAGAAAAAAACTCGATCGCTATTAATGTTGCAAAAAAGATGGCGCATTACGAAATATAGGTGAAACAAGTATAAGAAATACGCAAAATGACATTTCTTGACCAAAATAAATAATCGCTAAATATTTAAGAAACGCTTGAAACGACGAGGGTGGGTTAGAAGGGGGGGTCACCCTCTGATTTTGGAGTAACTCACAACATTAAACTTCGGCCCCAACTTCGGCTTCATTTTTTTTAATACAGAACCGCTACTACCAACGCCTCGGAAGAGTTTCTGAATCTACTTCAGCACTTCCGAAGAAAAAATTCAAAATTCCCTTCGATTTCCGAATTATGTCACCATTCAAAACGTCTTTAATCAACTTCTCATATTAATGCTCTAAATTCTTTCTAAACAATAAATAAAGTTTGAAAAAAAAAACCAACTCTAATTTTATGAATGGTGTTAGTTTTAAACAACTCAGAAATACAACTAGAGTTTAGTTTCAGAAATCGAGGGAGTGGGAGGAGGGGCACGCAAGTGTTCTCAGAAATACAGAAAATAGTCGTAAAAAATAGAGTTCAAAATAATCATAACCATTGAGCAGAAAAACCCTTTTAAAACTTGCATCCGAGTTTGTTTCGACGTGCAGTGGCGGATTTAAAATATAGCAAATGTTGCAATTGCGCGAGAGGCCCTATAACCATAGGGGCACCGTAGGAGTTACAAAAATGCTAATGATAAATGTTTTACAACTTCTGTAATAGAGAAATAGGGCCCCAAAATGTATTTCGACGGGCTCAAAACTTGTAGCTCCGCCGAAGCGATACAGAAAGGACTGCATTACTGTGATTCATGTTACAAATATCGAAAAGTTAAAAATTACCGTCGGTTCAAGGGGAATCTAACAAAATGAAACAAAACCGGTTTCGCCATCTCATATTTGTTTCCATGGTCTCCAATTCGACAATATATCACCAAATGATCGTCAGTCTGAGACGCTATATTAGTTTTGCATTGAAATAAGTAATTAATAGCCACAAAAAATGAGTAAATAGGCTTTTTAGAACATCCGATCGAAAACAAAAAGGGAAGTGCACAACTGGAACGTACCACATGCCACATGCGAAAATTTTGCCGTCTACAGCTTACCATTTTTGAATTATGACTTATGAGAAATACATACATCCAGCCGCAAGAAACAACGCAATAATTAACTTGTTTGGTACCTGAATGCAGTATTAAAAACTCTTTCAGCGGTGACTAAAATAGAAATTCATACTGAAATTTAAGTAAACAATTTTATATGAAAACAATAACTCCCTTTACTTTGTATTGAAAAGTAAAACAACAAAGATCCTTCTTTTTTTTTTTCAAAAAACATCGGCCAATTCCATCGGCTTTTCGGTGTTTTTTAAGGCCGATGGGCCGATGTTTCCTGCAAGTTAGCATCGGCCACCGATGCTGATGCCGATGGCTAAATTGTTGAACCATCGGCGCCAATGCATCGGTTGAGTCCTATTAGCTATATACTTTTTTAAATAGAAATGCTTTTAATTGGGGGGGGGAGCAATCAGAAGGCATTGAAAAAGATCATAGTCTGACTCTGTATTAAAAAAAAAAAAAAAAACTTGACCAGGACGAGTAAATGGATGTTTGGGCCAAAGAGCAGAAATTCTTACATTGACACAACATCAACAACTGTTATCATAGCAGCATAAATCGACCTTATTACCCCTACGATTTTAAAACGGAATCGTTCAAGCTGCAGTTCATCGGAAGTCAACTTGCCAAAGCCGGACTAACATAA
Source organism: Uloborus diversus (assembly GCF_026930045.1). NCBI lineage: Eukaryota > Metazoa > Arthropoda > Arachnida > Araneae > Uloboridae > Uloborus > Uloborus diversus. The sequence continues at coordinate 100,484,979 of NC_072732.1, forward strand.
ATTGGAAATTAAACTGGTGAACGTGCAGAAGTAAAAGGAGTCAAGCGTTTGGAATGGGGTTTTCTCGGCCACATGTACTTGGAAGAAATGACAATGGGTAGATTGGTGCATGGGTATATGGCGTATGTTGGGGAGGAGGTGACTTAGAAAATGTTTGAGGTTTGTATTAATTATTGCACAAATTCGTTGAAACTAAAGTTTTCAACATCATCATACATTTCAACTAATTGTGATATTCATCATTTATTAAAATTATTTTTAAGCTTCAACCAATGGCATTTCATTTTTCCCCCCTCCTTTTTTTTTTACCCATATTCTGAACGAGTCTTAAACTTTTCAAACTAGAAAACTCTGTCAGCTCAAAGACACAAACTCTTTGACACTGGCTTATACTCTCAATTGTTTGTGGGTTTTCAGAAAAAGAGCAATGAACCGGCTTAAAGTCGGGAGCACGGATTTTTGAAATCACCCGTCTACGTTGCAACTGGACTGGCAGTTGAGCAGCACCACTTCTGAACTGTCTCACTTTTCACCTGGTAATGGATTTATCTGAAATTCTGTCCGCAATTATCAACTTTTTTTCCGTGTCAGGGAATTTTTTTTTCTTATCGTGGTTTGTAAATACCTGAATGAGCCTGCATTTTGTACAATGTAAACGGGCTCAATGGCCACTTTTTCTGAAAAAAATATAATCGATGTAAGATTACCACAGTTGAAGCGTAACAAAAATTTTGAGATTGGGGGATCTTCATTTGCGGATAATAATAAGAAAGAAAAAAAATCAAGTTATTTTAAAACTGAACAAATGACAGATCATTCATCAACTTCTTGAACGGGGATGATTAGCGGTACCATTGCGGAAAAAATAGGAAGATCGAAGACTGGTCAATAATTTATTAAGATTGAAAGAAAATTATGGTCAAAAAAACACCTTGGGAAGACCTAGAGCTTTGTCCTCTCGTGATGAAAGAAGAGCTCGCAAACTTACATCAACTGGAAAGTAATCAACCAGGAAACTTATTCAGGAGACTGGCTTTAATACGTGTCAAAAAGCGATGTATACCACAATTAGAAGGTGTGAAAGTTTTATTTAAGCGATTAAATTGGCTAAGCCTCAGATACTGAATAGGCACAAAATAGAGCGTTTGAACTTCAGCCAGAAAGTCATGAGTTGGGATAACCAATGGATACATTTTTTTTCTGATGAAAAGAAGTGGACCTTGGATTGACCAAATAGATGGAAGTACTATTGGCATGATTTACGAAGATAAAATGATATATTCTCCAAGCGCCAATTCGGCCTAGGTTCTGCCATGACTTTGGGCTGCATTTCTTGCAATGGTATGGGTTTAATTGCATTCACAAGCGCATCAAAATGTCCTAGTAAGTCATCAAATGATGAACTTATTGATGGAGAAAATTGGAAATATCAGCAAGATAATGCACCTATCCATTCGAGTAACAGTACGAAAAATTGGTTAAAAATCAACAATGTTGAAACTTAGATAGATCCAGCTGAGTCTCCAGATCTTAACTCAATCGAGAACTAATGGGGTGATTTTTCAAGGAGAGTTTATGCAAATTGGAGACATTTTACTTCATTAATAGAGCCGAAATCTACTATCGAAGACAAATGGTGTAAAACAGATCCTGAAATTTGTCAAAAACTAGTTTCATTTATGCAAACAAGAATATTTGAAGTAATTCGAAGAAATGGCTCCTACACAAGATTCTAAATGTTTGTCTTTTTTTTCTTCCTATGCTTTTTTCTATGTTGGCCTTAAAGATTTTACTCAGGCTCAAATATTGATCTGTAATATTTTCTGATAATGAAATAATTACAAATGATTGTTTTTTTCTTTTTACCTGTATTTAAAGTCAATAATTTTCACTCAAATTATGTTTTGATTCTCAGTTTAAAACATGCCCAATTTCTCAAAAAAAATTACTGGCCTTAAAGTTTTTACTCGAAAGTATATCAATAAATATCATAGTTTTAGTAAAAAAAGTAAATTATAGTATAATTCTGTAGTATTGATACTCCACATTCCCCCTCCTCCTCCCGCTGCGCCACTGATTTTGGCTGACGTGTTCAAGCTGTTCATGTTGTATAAACTGCGGGAAAAGTTCCCCATATAAGGTGCCAATGTACAAGATAATGAACAGTATAACGTGCACGTTACGTGCAAACTGTGCAAAAAAAAAATGCATGTAATCAGGTTAAATTCATTGTTCCTTGAGATTTTCATATTAAAACAAGATGCAATTTGTGTCAATAAAAAATCTACGTCTTTCAATTTCATGAATTATTCCATTTCGCTCTTAATTACTGTTCACTTTTCCAACTAAAATAATAGGCAAAATACTTGCAAATACATTTCTGCATACTACTTCAGAACTCATACTTTGATCCAATTTGCACTGATTCTGATGCACATAATTTTTGCAGTTTAGACAAAGTTGGTGAAAACACCTACAATATTATTAGTATGTGGATTAAAAACTGATCTGATAAAAATGTTTGCATCTTATAAGAGTTTTGGGTTGCTATCTTCGATTTTTCATTTGTAGCCCTGGAACTTAGCTCCGCGGCAACAGAAGGCTCATTGGAACAAAATGACATTTACAGGGGTGGGCCGGGACCGCAGCGAAGGAAGTAATTTTTCCCTCTTCCTTTGCGAAGGTCACGAGCGATCCCGGGTGAACAAAGTAATTGAAAAAACCGAATAGAATGATAATAATATTTTAAGCCAATGGCTACCGATTCACGTGGTTAAGGGTCGGAGAGGAACAGAAGTAGAATGTAAATAAACTAACTGCATGTAATTCAGTGCTTCCTGTATTGGCGGGATTTTTTTTTTCTTTTCGAAAAGATCACCAAACATCCAGTAATGGGTTATTTATTATCAAAGGATCCTACGACAACAATAAATGCTCAAGTGCATTTATAATTTAAGAAATTAGGAAATAATTTTTGTTTTTGATGCTGCTTTGAAAGAATAATAGTAAAATGAAAATAAAATGAAGCGACATATGTACGTTTAATTATCTAAACAAAAGAGGATGTCGATTTTGATTGGTCCCGCCATTTAGAATTATAATCTGTAGTCTTGGCATGAACTCTATACAAGCGATTACACTATATAGTGAAGCCTCATTGTGTATTTTTTATTAATGCGAATCTGTAGACAATTCGGTCTGATTTCACAAAAAATATTTTAAAAAATTAAAAAGATCTGAAAACCTTTCTTTCCCAAGTGAGCGACAAAATTATGTACAAACAACAAAATCGACTTATTATGCAATTTAAATAGATTCTAGATGTGGTAAAACCAGGAGCGGATTCAGACTACCATTTTATTACGAGATGGGGGGAGGGCGGTAATATATTGTTGTGGGTACGGAAAATTTCTCAAACTGCTTGGATGTCAGTAAAAAGCACCAAATTGACCAAAAACAAGGCACCAAGTGTGACACAAACATTATTAATTAATTTCATGAGCAATTAAAGGAAGTATTACTTCAAATACTATTTACTTTTTAAAATAGTTTATGAATTAAAACGTCTACTGTCATCGATAATATTTTACTCATAAATACTTTTAACACAATGTGGATGGATGGCACTGCCGAGGGTTTAGGGGACTCATGAACCTCCCCTTGTACCCACCGCTGGGTACAAGGTTAACCCCCAAAGTAACCCCTGGGTACATTAGTTTAATTATTTTAATATGATAAAAATCTCTTCGCGTTGCAGGCAAAAACTTATAATTTATTATTATTAGTTTTATATAACATAAGAAATAACGCATTTAACCCAAACTCACCCTTTGAAAGATTCAAGAGTAAATCATATTTCCTTAATATACACAGATGTTGCTATCACTGAGATTTTATTATTATTCTAAGTTGTGTGTTTAATTCATTTTATTATTATTATTTTTTTTAGATCGATAATAATCCCAACCAACTTGAGCTCACAAAAATTTAGCTCTGTTTGATATTTTTGTAGATTGCTTAAAGGGAGCAGTGTATTTTAAAAAAGAAAAAAAAAGTAAGAAAACTGCAATTATATGTATATTGATTTGCATCTTTACAGATATATACTTAAATATTTTTAACGCCTCTACAAGCGTATTTCAGCTATTGAAAATCGCAGATACCCCTCAGACATTCTGTCAAATGTGTTTTCAGGCTTTGTATATACCTAATTAAGCATCATGAAAAATGGAGGCAAAAAAGCATTTAAATTCTTTTAAATATTGCACTTCATGATTTGTTATTTTTTCAAATTCAAAATTTCTAACATTTTAAATGCGAGAAGTCAAACTAGCGCACATCTCTACTTTCACTACGACCTTGCATTTTGTTCTTAGAACCGTTGGTTTTATTTTATTTATTTATTTATTTATTTTTAAGAGAGCTGTTCACTATTATGGCCATTGCTGGCAGGGACGTTCTATTGGTAGGTCACCGTAACCTACCAAAAATTTCCTTATTCGGCAAATTATGTCTGACGATCCGGCAAAATTACCACCATTCGGAAAAATTTATAGTTCAATTTGATAAAATCATCATCATTTGGCAAAATTTGGAATTCCATTCGGCTAAATTTGGAGCTCTATTAGGCAAAATTATCATCATTTGACAAAACTTGGAGTTACATTCGGCAAATTGAGAATTTCCGCCCAGCCAATGATTTGAGTTCAATGCATCCCTGATTGCTGGTTTTGAATATTGCACTCCTCTAAAAATTATGAAGGAGTATTTTCACGTCTCGATAAGGAAAAAAGGTAGCACTATCTCTGGATATGTACATTTGCATTTGAAGAGCATGCGACAAGCCACATGATGTGAATTTCTCAGTTGGCAAATTTCAACTTATAAAATTATTTGTAGAATTTTTCAAAGGCATTATACATTCTATATTCTGCAATACTAAAACCAGATATGTTTTTCTCCAAATGACATATTCCATTGTCATGTTTATTTCAACTCTAAGTATGAGAAACAGAAAAATTTGATCGAAAAGTCACTCCTTGTGGCTTGTCACATTCCTAACCCGAGCCCTTCATTTATTTTGTATCATAATTTTTGTATTATTTTCAATGCAAAGCATTATTAAAGCACCAAAGTGCAAACGCCATAAAAATTGCGGAGAAAACGTAATCATTTCGAACACTATAATGCCGTGGCCATCAAATTTGTACAGATCTAGAAACGATTCGTCCTCATAGCATCTACCAACAATACTCCTCACATGGACGTTTGGTCAAATCTCTCTCCCATCAACATGAAATTTAACAGAACGCAGTCCAGGGCTCATAAGAACTGTAGATACCGGAGGAGTGTCATTTAATGAATACATTAACCCTCTAACACCCGGCATTTACATAACACTTAGGGGTTCGAGGAAATAAATAAGCCCTGGATGGATGCACCGTTCGAGCAAAGCCTGTCCAGAAGCTCTGATCTTCCCAGTCAATAATTTTATGGACCTAGTGTAAGGGGGAGATGTTCAGCCATTACAGTGCTCACCCGCCTCTGCGGGGGCCTGACTGGCGCCTATAGGCGCCGGACAGCCTGACATCCTCCTCGCATCCCCCTCCCGCTTTTAGTTCGATTGTCTTGGAGCTTCTGCTGACGCGCGCTCCCTATTTCACTTCTCTTCACTCTTCTCGGTAGAGTTTCTCGTTCCTTTATTGTTGTGTTTTTGTTTTAGAATAGATTTTATATGTGTATTTTTTTTTCTCTTCGTCATTTTGAAATTGTTTTTCTTTTTTTATTTCTCCGAAAGATAGATGCGGGTTCAGAGCAATGCTGCGGAAAGTGTCGAATTTATTTTTCCTGAATGCGCTTCGAATGAATAAATAAACAATAAAAAAATTCAATGAATCGATTTTTTATTGTGAAATTGAGTTGACTCATTTAGGTGACGTTGGAAGAGCGAAAATTTGACTGAAGTTGCCTTTAGAGATTACAAAACTTACTGTTAGTGCCACGACAGAAATATTACGTAGGTTGTCTAAATAATTCATTAGGGGTATTGTGCGGCTTAATTTGATTTACTTTTCTCTATTATATTCCTTTATTTAATTACTGTTATTATTGCTATTATTATTATTTTACGTCATAGGCAAAAATATTCCAATACTTTTATTTTGAACACAATTTGAGAATAAAATCTGTTTGCCTTCCAAATGAAAAAAAAAATTCTTTTTAGCTTTTTCTAACCAATGATATTTAACAGACGTCAGTTAACATAATATACTGCTCTGAAATGAATGGAACGAAGATTGAAAAGGCGGAAACTTAATCCCCGAGTAAGCTGAAAAGGAAATTTGCTTAGACATTATGCAATTTATTTATTTTTTCTTATTATTACTTTTTAAGAAACATCAAATTTTACATTAAAAAGATGTCTTTTGTTTTTTTAAATTTTTCATTTTTACAGCTACTATGAGGAAGAAAAGAAATTAATCTTGGAGAAAACAAATAATTTCATTAAAAAACTGCATAGAAGTCATATTTATTTCCTACGTCTATACCACAGTACGAAAATAAATATTTTGTCAGAACATTTGCAGACAAAACTTTCTTTAATTATTTTTAAACGCTACTCTATTACAAAACTTTGCCAGCGATGGAAATGTTACACATGAAAAAAAAAAAAACTTTTACCATCCAAAAAATGCTTTAAATTCTTTTTCCAGCTATTTGTGCATTTTTAATGCAAAATAAGTGTCTTCCAGGCATTTCGTTCTCAGAGTTGTGCGTTGAAATTGTTAAAAAAAAAAAAAAAAAAAAAAAAAAAAAAAGAAAGAATACAAAGAAAAGAAAGAAAGGGTACGAAATTAAAAGAAGCAAAGCACAATATTGATAGTACCTTTACGGGTTAAGTTGTTATCAATCCATTTTTATGCACAAATTTCACTTTTTAAAATGTATATATATATTTAGGTAAAACGGGGAGTACTATGGAAATTATAGGAACATTAATGAAGAACTTAAACTTACGGCACTAATCGAAAACATTTTGCTGGAATTGCTCCTCACTAACGTTTCGTACGAACGTGTTAAAGTTAAAAACAGCAAAATATTTCATCAACAATACATATGAGCAAAAAGTGCTGGAAGTGATGAAGTTTTTTTCTTTTTGGATAAGTGTAAAATCAGTTCTAATAAAAAATCAACTAATATTGAAAAATATGAAAACTAAAAGAAAGTTAAGGATCGCATTAATTAATTTTTTAAAGCCTAGTTTTTCATTTGATCAAAAAAGTTTCAACGTTATTTCCTACGGGAGATAATTAAACTTTTTTTAAAAAAATCAAACAACACTAGAATTAAAAAAGTAAGGAAAAAAAGCACAAATTGCAGATTACTGCAGACACGTGTTTCGGCGTTACAAGGAACGCTTTTTTCAATGCAAAAAAAAAAAAAAAAAGAAAGAAAGAAAGAGCTTATGGATGAAAAGACGTCCGACAAAAGAGATTTTGTCGGATCCGTGCTTTTGTCGAATGACTTTTCATCCATCAGCTCATTTCTTTTGCATTGAAAAAGGCGTTCCTTGCAACGCCAAAACACGTGTAGTAATCTGCAATTTGTGCTTTTTGACGTTGTTATTTCTTTCCTTACTTTTCAGCACAAAAGTATTTATTTAACTTACTAGAAGTTAAATATTTACGCCAAAAATTTAAAGAAATTACAGGAATTCCGAATATACTTTCAGTTTTTTTTTTTTTTTTTGCTCTGAAAAGGGAAGAAAAAAGGGAGGAAGAGAAATAGGAGGGAGCGACATTTTAACCATTTTGCTCTCATAAATAACTTTTAGTTGATTTGTTTCTTTACTGTTTTAAAAACTTTTGAGTAACATAAAAGTTAGCTTTCACTTTTAAAAAGTTTCAAAAAAATTACATTACAATTACTTTTTACTTCATCGTTTACAAAATTACCTTCATATCACGTCACCCAAATATCGTTCCAGCGAAGAATCGAAACGTTTTCCACAAACGAACTTGAAGAGGGTACAATATAGCGTGTCGAAACTTGGGAATCGCGTTAGAATTGCATCACATCAGTGGAAAACCTTGTTCCTGGAAATCATAACAAAAGTTTATGTGTCAAGGTCGAGTTCGATACGTATGTTTCCAGATTAGGAGCCCTTTTTTTTTTTTAATGAAATGCTGCAATATGGAATTAAGTCATGAAACGGAAATGTTTTATTTCTTGCATTCGTACATTCGCTGAATTCTTCAGCATTGAGCTTTCGCGATTCTCATTTATTCAAAACAGAGCATGAAAAGAAAAATAACTTTTTTCTTACTTTTTTTTTTTCCAATTGTAAGAAAATTTCATAAAAGTGTACTAACATGACCCTTAGTTTGTTTTCTTTTAAAAATTAGTTCTGAAAAGATTAAAAAAAAAAACGCATTACGTTTCTTCAGGTATATATATTTTTTTAATCAAACCATGCTTTCTAAAAAAAAACAATAAGTTCCGTCCAGAACTAAACGAGTCTACTTGCCCGTATACCAATATCGACTTTCTAGTATCTGATCAATGTTCTCTAAATTAGCTGGAATCGCAAATTATTTCAGACAAAACTTTTTAACATTTTAAGCTGATTTTTAGAAATAAAATATGTTTCGCTAATCTAAAGAAATAGATGCGTAAAAAATAAATAAACGATCAAATAAAGTAGTAGCACCTTTTAAACAAAGCTGTTAATATTTTTTTCCTTTAAAAATTTTTTTAATCGCATTCAAAAAGAACAAAAAATAAAAAAATAATAAGCTCATGAAATTAAAAACATTAAAATAAACAACTTTCTTTAATGATCTTAATGGTTTTAGAGTACTTAATACAAATTTTTCCACATTTTCTAATGTAATTACCAAGTGTATCTCTATACAGAATTATGTTCGCAGTCTGTCACCGTACATTTTGAAAATAAATGACAACGTTGTACATACTGATTCGTAGCCGTTTGGATGCTGATTTCACTAAGTGTGATGATATCAATAAATTGATTTGAAAGTTTAATTCAGCGAGCATGTTAAAAAGTATATGATCACAGTTTTGCAGTAATAGATTACATTATATAAGTTAATTTTGTAGAATGTCCTACCATAGGCAAATAAAACAAAAAAATAATTGAATTGAGTAATATATTTTGGAGAATGTCCCCTTACATGTAAATCAAATTCTAATTCACGATTTGAAAACTGAAAGAAAAATTTAAATTGATTCATGAGTGAATACTGTAGAAATTTAGGTTTAAATTTGAGCAGGAATTTTTTTTCCTCGCAATATTTCCTCTAATCCGTACATGGAAATAAAAAGAAGCATAGTTATAGGATTTCTTTGGAATACAAAGATTTTTCAGCACTCTCGATACTAAAGAAAACAAATTGGAATTTTCAGGCAGTTTTCGAATCTATGAAAATAAAAACAAAGCAATATTTTCAACATTTTTTTCTTTTCAGTTTTTTTTTTTTTTTTTCTTAATTTCATACTTTACCGGTAGCATGCTTCTGTTTCATATGAGCATAGCTTCTCTTGGTCTTATCTGGCATTGAATGTGTGGTGTCAGGGATGCCCACAGGGGGTGGGTTGCGCTATCAAAATTTTTGGGGGGATTTTAAAATTTTTTATTAATAGTTATAAATTGATTTATTTTTCATTTAAATTATTTATTTTTATTCTGTTTATATTTTATTTAATTTATTTATTTAGTGTGTGTATGTATGTCATTAAAAGTTGAAACTTTTCCAATAGAATAGTAGGGTCTGGTGGGGTAAAGTGGTCATAAAATCGTAGGTTTTCAACTTAGCAGTATGATAAAAACAATAAATTCTTTAAACACTTCAACTTTTTTTGTTGTTATCTTACATTGCATTATTGAAGAACATGGTACATTGAATTTCAGGAAAAAAATATCGATTTAAGTAGTTTTATAACACTTTTATTTCCCTTTGTATTTATGACCACTTTACCCCATGGGGTGGGGGAAAGTGGTCATAGCATGGGGTAAAGTGGTCATAGTTAAAAATAGCTGCAAAACCGTTACAAAAAACCCTAATTTTTGTATATTTCGGTTATTTTTACAGTTACAAGTATATGTACGAGTATATGCGGGTGTACATGAGTATACTATACGCGTCGCGTAGACATGAGTAAACATGTTCATATACGAATAGATACATGTATACATCAGATACATGCATGCACGTGCCGACTTAAGTATATATGTGTATACACAAGTATATAATCATGTATACGTGATTACCTACAGGAGTATATACGTGTGTAGTCGACGTATATACGCATATATAAGTGTACATACATACTTATACGGGTATGCACGAGTTAATTCATGGATATATCCAGTGCGTGTTTGGTACGTGTCTACTCACGTATATATATATATATATATATATATATATATATATATATATATATATATATATATATATATATATATATATATATATATATATATATATATATATATATATATAAGGAAGCACGAGTATATACGTATGTTTGCGTGTAAACACGGTTATATACCTGTTAGACGTATATACGTGTATTTACGTGTATACACCAGTACATGTATCGATGTATATCCCACGAGTATATCCGCTAATATACATGTATGCTTACAGAAAAAATTCAAGATCTTGGGCAAAATCTAAGTGGTGTGAAAGCGGAGAATAAGAAGTAAAAAATCATAAGGAACTTATGGTCGCTGACAAGCTACATGCACACAAGGTCAGGAACTGATGTTGGCAAAACAGGTTACAAATTTGTTACACAAAGATGATTTCATATATGATATTTAGAGCAGTTGTTAAAAGTTACGGCATTCAGTAGCTCTAATACAACCATCGCAACAAAGGTGCAGCGACTGATGAAAATTTTTCAAAAGTCTCGTAATTGCAACAGAGTGATTGTGATGCATGTATAAGAGCTGCCGGCCGCAAATTCCATCAATCACTTTAAAACTTTCTTAAAACCTAAAATGTTGTGTAAAAATGGTCTTTGTGTAATAAATTTGTGACCCGTTTTGCATCCACCAGTTTCTGGCTTTGCATGCATGTAGTGCGTCAGTGTTGAGTTTGTGTCCATATGTTTCTTACGATTCTTGCTTCTTATCCTCCCGTCTAACACCTTTTAATAATTTGCCCAACAGTTTAGACTTACCCTGTATACATGTATATCGCATGCTTGTATGTAAGTGTCAACTCGAGTACGTACGCGTATATACGTGTCTCCTTGAGTATATAAGTGTTCGTATATACACGAGCATAAGCGGTTATATACGTGTATAGTCAAATGTATATCTGTATAGATAAAAAATACTTGCAGAGACCCAAATGCGTGTTTATTGGTGCATTTATGTGAATACGTATACATACGTGCCTACACGAATATATGCGTATGCATACGCATATATTCGTATATTTAACTCTGTGTATTGTAAAAACAATACATATTAAGTAAAATTAATGCTTAATTTATATCTGCTTTATACTCAAAGATTAAGTGATTTTAGAGGAACAATATTCGTTAAGCCTAATATTATGACCACTTTACTCCATCTTACTTAAATTGTTCTAAAAAATTATTCAAAAAAGATTCAGCTAACTCCTAATGAGTAAGAGTTCTTGAGACATGTAGGAAAGCTTCCTGCGCAGTAAATCTGTTCATAATTCTAACAAACAAAAATTCCCAAAGAAGTTAAAAATGGTGTTTAGATTTTAAAAATTTTCATATTTACACCAAATATTTTTTTTTTACCAAATAAAATTTTGCCAGTTGTAAAATTTTGTATTCAAAATGTAGTTTCTAAATGCACTACCCTAAAACAAAATTTTCATATTCATTCGATCATTAATTTCCAATCTATAGTCATTTATTTGAATTATGACCACTTTACCCCATTGACCACTTTCCCCCACCAGACCCTAATAATAATAAATAATAATTAAAAATAAATAAATAAATAAAAGAAATTTTTTTTTAAATAAATAAATTAAAAATAAGCTAAAAATAATAAATAAAAAAGGGAAATAGGGTTAAGAAAGAAAATCGGGGGGGGGGGGGAATTTGTGCCATTGAACTTTAGGGAGTGGGCACCCCCCGTCTCCCCGGTTTTAAGAAATCAATGCATTTTTGCATTTACATGTTAGTGGGCGTGGTTTCCTCAGTTTTATAAGGAGAATTTTTATTACATTCAATCCCCCCCCCCTTGAAAAATTCGAAATGACGGACTTGATTGCTTTACATTGAGCAATCCCATTTCTCTTGTTTCCTTGTAAAATCCTCATCCTGCACGGAATCGAAAATTTAAAAATCTCTTTTCAAGGGTTTCTCTCCAGCAGCATCTCTTTCGATTTCGCAGCGACCTCTATTGGGAGTTCTGATCGTTGAAAGTCTATTTTAGTAATTTATGATAGCTATTCGTGGCAAGACATCTTCTCTCGATTCAGCCATTCGCAAATAAAATTTGTTCTAAAGTTTTTGTTTGTATGTTTTTAGCGTCCTCATACTTCAATACACATCAAAGTTCAAAGTTTCAAAGAATGAACGTTGAAAATTCAATAGATGTTTGAAAAGCTCATATTCAATGTTTAATTTCGATGGGAACTCACGGGAGCTCAGTTTCTGTACTTCTTTACTTCTTTTCCAGTTATGTAAAAAAAATTTACGTAACTGGAAGCAACGCACGAATTAAAGGTCACCCTGAAAGCTTTTTACAGGACTTTTTTTTTCTTTTTATTTTTATAAATTATGTTCAGCTCGTATTAGGAATGCGGTCGATGTTTTGATAACATATCAAAGCTTCTGTTTAACATCGATGCTTTAAAGTCGATATTTTATTTTCTCTTCTTTTTTTTTTTTTTTTCGTGGTTGACTTTTTGTCTTTGCATAAAAAAGTTTTATATTAATGAGAGTAATGAAACGAATGTGCATATATATACAAGGCCATATCAAGAAATTTTTTTCGGGAGGGGTCCGGATTAGCACATTGCCCTAACACACATACACATATATAGTATTTATAGACACACCAAATGCATAAAAATGTTAACATAGAAGAATTTTTGCCTCGATTTTTAATGATTCCACTGTTTGGACTGTTGTTATTTTATTTTAATTTCTTATTATTTTTCTTATTCACCTTGTAGTGGTAAGGATAACAGGAGAGTGTTCCTTTAAGTCCAATGTAGAACATCCATAATTTCAGGGGTTCCGGGAGTTTTTCCCCGAGAAATTTTTGAAAAAAAAAAAATCTGTATTTTGAGGCTTTATATTAGGTAATTGAGACTACAAAAATATGAAAAAAAAAAATAGGCAAACAAAGTCTTTCAAAAGTTATACATTCTTTTGCAAATCAAGATCAAACAAAATAAAAATTTCTTGCTCGACAAATCATGGAACTTAATGGACAGAGAGGAAAAACGAGAGAAGAGAAAAGAGAAGCACCCCGCCATCTGCTCATATCGGCTTTTAGTGAAGTTTGTTTTTGATCACTCCCCCTACCCCCATTTTTTTTTTCATTAAACCCGAGTAGCATCAACTCATCGGCCGATCATCGGCCGTTCATCGAAATCCGATCAAACTTTGATCGGTCGATGATCGGCCGATCATCGGATTCCGATGAGTTTTCATCGGAAATTGCTCCAATATGTCTCATCGGCAATAGTAGAATCCGATCATCGGTATCCGATGAATTTTGCTCCCTATACCGATGAGATTTGGAGCGATATACGAGCAGTGTTTTTCCGAGGCGATGAATTTTGGATGAAAATACGATGAGATTTGGAGCAATATACGAGCAGTGCTGTTCCGAGGCGATGAATTTTGGATGAAAATACGATGAGATTTGGACCAATATACGAGCAGTGCTGTTCCGAGGCGATGAATTTAGGATGAAAATACGATGAGAAGTAACAACAACCGCGATATAGGGACAAGCAGGAGAAAAAAAAATTAACAGTGGGAAGATGGGTCCGCCATCTTGGATGATCACGTGACACTTCCGCCATCTTTAAAATTTTCAGAAGGGGTATTTTCGGATGACGCCATTTGGGACAATTATTTAATATACTTTAATTTCTTTTACTAACTTGTTTAGTTTATTTCTAATTTAACAACTTTTGATGAACGTGATTCATGAGCTCAATCTAAGTCGCTTTAGCCGGGAATCGAACCCTAGACCTCTGGAATACGATATTCATACGCTAACCACTATACAAGCAATGCTCTCTCCGAGGAGGAAAATAATGTATGAAATGGAAAATCATTTGTGGCGCCATCTATCGGGGGCAAGGCCATGACAGATTTCTGAACGGAAAGTGAGAATTTTATTCAGTGAATATACTTGTGGCGCCAGCTAGTGAAGAGTCGGAGTCGATCATTTTGCTCGCAAACCGAGTCGGAGTCGGTAATTCTGGGAGTCAAATTGAACAGAATGGAATTGTTTTTGAGATAGAGAGAAATCATTCAAGAGTCGGAGTCTCATTTTGTTCGCAATTCCAGTGAGGTAATCGGGGTTGGAATCGTGGAGTTAAAGTTGAATTGATTTTGCAGCAAATCGGAGTAAACCCTTCCAAAATCCAGGAGTCGGATCCGGAGTCAAAATCTCAGTCACTTTTCCTCCGATTCTCAACCCTGAATGTTGATCCGTATAGCCTTACGTTTGATCAATAGTCGGAAATTCGAATAATAAAACTTATCCTATTTTAACAGTTGGGAGATTTCCAAAAATTTTAGATTGGGAAAACTTTTATTGGAAAATTTAAATGACCTACTTTTTTTAAGATGAAATGTAACTCGGCAAATTTTCATCGGAAAATTTGATCGTTACGATCTCTTTTTCCGATGAAATGTAGCTCGGCAAATTTTCATCGGAAAATTTGATCGTTAAGATCTCTTTTTCCGATAAAATGTAGCTCAGCAAAATTTCATCGGAAAATTTGATCGTTACGATCTCTTTTTCGGATGAAATTTTGCTCGACAAAATTTCATCGGAAAATTTGATCGCTACGATCTCTTTTTCCGATGAAATGCAGCTCGGCAAATTTTCATCGGAAAATTTGATCGTTACGATCTTTTTTTCCGATGAAATGTAGCTAGGCAAACTTTCATCGGAAAATTTGATCGTTACGATCTCTTTTTCCGATGAAATGCAGCTCGGCAAATTTTCATCGGGAAATTTGATCGTAAGGATATAGTTTTCCGATAAAAAACAGCTCATCGAAAACCGTTCTCGGATTCTGATCGCAACGATATCAGCGTGCATTACGCGATGAGTTTAGGAGGAGTCGATGATCGGCCGAGCAAAATCCGATGAGTTGATGCTACCTGGGAATGCCCTACAGTATGAAAATTGTGCAAAACAGTTTAAAAGAAATGGTGTAGACATTCAGAAAATAAGAACGGAAGAGTAATATTCTGGCCATTTGGACAATTTATACTTTATTTTCTTGATAAGATACAAAATTGAAGAACTTTTCAAGGAATTTCAAAAACTTAAATAATTTTCAAAGACTCTCGAACACTTGAAATTATTTGAAGCTCTTTATTTACACTTTTCAGAAGTTGATTGCACAGTCTTACAAAGTGATTATAACTTTGTAGGACACACCCGTATTAAGTTAAAAATAAATGCAACGAAATATTTCTCGAAACAAACTTTTTTTCAATCACAAGTAGTGCAGAAAATGAAAGAGAGTAGAGTAAGCGTTATTTTTTTTTCTCATACTTAAGGTATTAACAGTATGCAACTAGAAGTAAGAAAAAAAAAAAAAAAAAACAAGCAATAACAAAAGAACTTCCATTATACTGAATTCGGCATTAAATAAATGCAAGACAAGAAACATATCAGTCACAAAAATGATCTTGAAAATTATGCTACAAAAACGCGAGAATCGTGATTTTTGCATTTTTTACTCAGGATGTATCGAGGAGCTGAATTTGGCACATCTTGGTAACAAGATACTCGCCTAATCAGAAACTAGGGGCCCAGCCTTTGGGGAGTCCCCGGCTCGAAATCAGTACAGTGTAAGTTTTATAAGAGTTTTAGGGGGAGGAGGACAGGGTCGTTCACAGAGGGGAGAAGGGACACCTGTTGGCCCGGGCCCGAGCTTAAATGGGGCCTAATATTTTTAAACCTAGGTTGAAAATATGGGTAAACAATATGGAGGGGGCCCAAAACAAAAGCATTTGTGACAGCCCCAAAATTTCTGTGCACGCCTGTGGAGGAGGAAGTGCACAGAAGTCAGTTTGGTAGACTTAAAAGTCTACCGAACTGACAAAGGGCCTGCCTTGACCCTGGACTGCCCTGAATTGAATTGGGAAAGAGAAGCAGGAAGTCCTAATCAAAGGTCTAAATTTCAAGTGTGCCTTGCAGCTAATGAGAACTAGAACTGCTTTTTCTGTATTTCTTCAAAATATTATAAATTTTGAATAGTAGCAAAATTAAGAATAAAAAAAAAATTGTTATTTTCCTTTTCTGACATTAGGAATTAAAAAAAAAGAAAAAAAAAAACTTTCTTCTGTTTTACGGTACAAAACATTTCGGGTTTCGGGGGGGGGGGGGCGGGCCCGTTAGGCCTTCCCTCTGGATACGGCCTTGTATATATAGTTTGTATGTATGTGTGTTCCCTATGCAAATCCGCTGTTTACGTCGGATCTCGACCAAATTTGACAAAGAAGTACTTTGGGCACCTGAGATGGAACGTAGGGGGATTTTCAAACGCCAAAAAAACACCTAACCGTTCGAATTTTACTTTTAGATCCCCCCTCCCAAAAAAAAAGACATTAAATGGCTATTTTTGCCGGAAATAGTTATCCGATTGTCTTAAACTTAGTCTAAATCGAAAGCCAGCGAAAAATATCCTCGTAGGTTTGCTTCCTTTCAGTAGCGGCTCGTGCGAGGGGCCAGAGGGGGCCCGGGCCCCCTCACGTTTTTCAGACAAAAATTTATAACTTTTTATGACATTTCCCCCTCGTTTTTTTTTTTTTTTTTTTTTTTTTTTTTTTTTTTTTTTTTTTTTTTTTTTTTTTTTGCGTGCGTTGTGTGCTTATAAGTTGCAAATTTAAAAAAAAAAAGGATTGTATAGGCGGAAGGGAAAGCAGGAGTCAAAAAATGTTTTTAAAAATTTACTTTGTTTAATTTTCCCCCTGAAATGTGTACCTAATATTCTCAATTTTTCCTTCAAGAAAGATCGGCGCGAAACCGCCCGATCACTAACACAAGACATTTATTTGCCAAAGAGCATTTTGCTCTTCTTTCGAGCATTCTATGAACGTATCTGAGAAACACAATAAGGCAGAAAAGATTTTAATTCGAAGAAAAAAAAATGTTAAGGTACATCTTGATTTCTTTTAAAAAGAAATCTTTAAATTAAAGTTTTTTAGTAGTTGCAGCTAATTGGTCAGCTAAGTCGCTCCCACTCCCCACCCCACCCTATTTCTTTCCTTCTTCTTTTTTTCTTTTTTTTTCAAGTTCGTCTGAAAATAAAAGTCTCTCCCCTGAATCTCCCTTCCCCTCCTGCCAAAAACATTACGGTACATCTCAACTTTCATTTCCAGATCTTCCATTTCGTAAAAATTTCAGGGGAAAACTCCGAATACCGTGTTATTTCTCAAAAAAAGAAAAAGAAAAAAAAAAAAAACACGGTTTGGGGAGAGTTCCGGAGCTCCATTCTTTACCCTAAGGTCAATAAATAGGGCCAATAACCGCGTGTTGAGGCTTCAATTTCTAAATTTTCGCGGGGTCCCTTGTACCGTTCTTTCCCCTAACATCACTTAAAGTCGTCTAAAATTGTGTTTTTAAAATTACAAGTTTCAAAATTGAGAGATTTGATGAGAAAATCAAATCAATCAAAGTGATGGGATTTTTTTTTCTCTTGAATCTCTCTCCTCTCCCTCTTTTTAAAAACTAGTTTCCTGTTGCGCCACTGTCGTGTATTGTGTTGTATGTACGCATGTGCATATATCGTTACAAGACAATTTTTTTATTCAAAAAATGGCTTCCCATTGTTACGCAGAAATTATTACTTGTTTTAAGTTACTGCTCATGTAGTAAAGAGTTCGATATTTTTTGTCTCAGTTTGCATAAAAATTCTGAATCTGGCCCATGGCGGCAGCCAGAATCACATGCAAAAAGGTACAAACTCGTTTATATCGCTAAGAATTTTTTAAACTAGGTTTTAATTTATTTAATTTTAGTTTTTTGAAATTTAGTTTATCTATTTTTCTTTTAGTCATTTAAAAGTAAATACTGAGATGTATTTTCATCTGTATTAAAGTTGTTTAATTTATAATTTTTACATATTTCTCTGATTACAATATTTTTGCACTTTTGTAATTTGACCTTGCTTAAAATAAAATTAATTTTGCTCATTCAAAATAATAAGTTATTATAAGATTAAAAATAATATTTCTTTTGAAAATTTATTCATTCATTTTGAAAAGCCAGGGGGTGAAAGTGCACAGCCCTTGTAGTCCCTTACCGACGCTGCAAGGGAGGCGAAGTGCAGCGCCGGAAAGCATACTGGATATAAACGTGGGATTAATAATTTTCGTGATGCATTTCGTAGCTTTTCCCTATCTGTTTAAGTAAATTTTAGTTTTGAAAGTCAGGCGGTGAAAGTACTCCTTCCTGCCGGCAATCAAGGACAAAATATGAGATTAATATCTTTCGTGATTTGTTTAGTAGTTTATGTATTTTGTAGGTCGTCCTTTGTTTAAAATGAATTTAAATTAATTTTTTTTCCACAAATAATTATTTTAAGAAAGTTTAAATATTAAAAAAACTTTTTTAATTCCCCCCCCCTCACTTTTTTCAAGGCACGAGTCACCACTGCTTCCTTTACAACAAAACAGAAAAAAAAAAAAAAAAAAAAAACAAGGTTGCCAGGAGAAAAGTTATATAAGCATCTTCAAGAAACGGAACATCATTATTAAATGGGAAATTTTTCGTTTACGGCGAGCTCAGTTTTAATGAGCGTAAGCAAAATCATTGAGAAGAAAGGTCTGTTGCCTTTTTTTTCTCTACGGTGAACAAGTAAAATTTTTGCTTTTGCACTGAGGCAAAAATTTCTCTTTTCGATATTTTTTGGTCGCTTATCTTTTTTTTTCTTTGTATTGTCAGTGGAATGTAATCAATGATTTCGGTTTCATTAATGGAGGGTTGTGTTTACTTTATTCGGGATTTGTAAAGTTGCCGTTAAAGTTATTTATGAATCTTTTTTTTATATTTTTGACAGAAAATTATACAGTATTCTTTTCCTATTATTTAAACCTAATTGTTGAAATTTGAAATAAATAAATTAAAGAATATTCTTTGAAATTTTGGTGATAATTGTGACCTTAAAAATTCAGCGATGACAAAAGTTGCTTTCATTTGAGTGATGACGATTTCTTTCCCATCGGAAAGAAAATTTCCTTGACTGGTCGGATAGTTAGGGGAAGAGGAAGAAAAACTTTACGCATACAAACAATATGGAATACTCTTCCGCAGGCAGATATTCAAACTTAGTTTTACTCCATGCCTCGCTCCATGTCGAGTCGTGTAGCAGCTCTTATTGCGGCGCGTGGTGACCATACAAAATACTAATTTTGTATCTCTTTTTATTGTATGTTTGGTTTGAAAATGTAATTACTTATTTGTACCATTACCACTCAACTGTGTATTAAATTTCATTCAACTATGATGTTTCCTTCATGGTGTTGCAATTTTCACAAACAGGAAGGAGTGTATATAGATTATTTCTTGACTCGTGTGCTGACTTAGATTTTTTATTTCAATAGGATAAGCATTACTTTAAAAAGTTTTTTTTTTAAGATGGCAACTAACCAGTCTATTAATGCAATCAGTTATTTCTTTATGTTTTATAAACAAATGTGCTGACTTTAAATTGGATCAGTATAACTGTTTTATGTTTTTTTAAAATATAATGGCTGGTATGTAGTCAACTATATTAATCATTTATAACTTCATATTTGACTTGTTTTTACCCGCGGCTTCGCTCACGTTGATGTAGTTTTTTTTTAATCGATTCGAATTAATGGCCAACAGAGGCAGAGATCAAACAGTTACCAAAAAATAGTTTGTCCCCAGTTTCGATGACATTTCAAATTGCCTCACCCCTTAATGTATCAAAACGTATGATTAAAACTGAAAATCGGGGGGGGGGGGGGGGGGGGAGTAAACGAAATGTCGGCGAAACTGGGAAGACACCCCAAAAAAATCACTCAACATAAATCAGGCAATTCTTTAGTCAAACATTTCCCTCATAATTCCGATTCCCGTCAAATGATGTCCAGCGCTACACCAGCTATCTAAATTATTGTATGGCTTCTCACCGGAGAAATCGTCTCGAAATAGGGTCAACAGTCACTACAGATCCTGATTCTAATAATGTCCTTTTAGAGTGAGAACATGAAACTTTTAAAATCCCCATCAGTAGGAAATCAACTGTTTCGAAAAAACGTAAATGGTCCTGATCAAAATACCAAAAAATTCAGAGAAAAAATACCATTAAAATCATAGTAAGAACAACAGTTTTTTTTTTTATTATTATTTTTAAGTTCCCATTTAAATGAGGACAATAGTACAAAAAACTTCTCATTTCGGAAAAAGAAACATTTCCTAAAGTCTCTATTAGAATGGTGATATCAGCGTTTTCAAATAACATCTCCCTCTGAAGTTCTCCGTCATGATTATTACCAAAAATCTTCATCAGTACAGGTCCGATAGCATAAAAAACAAATTGAAAAGAAAAAAGAAAAAAAGAAAGAACAATATTCTCCATTGCTGCTATTAAAGTACGGGCATTAATTCCACAAAATCCTAATTAGCATCATCAATCCTTAAAAGCACACACAAAAAAGAAAAGAGAAAATTGAAAGTTTCATAAAAAGTCAAAATAACTCACCAATGCGCTAACGTAGTCACCTGGTGAGACTGGAGATAAAAAATGGATTTGGCGGATTAATTTACATTTTAATAGTAGTTTTGATGTTATTTGAGAGTGTTGTTTCATTAATTTGGCAGATTTATTTTAACTTCAATACCTTATACGTAGTATTTAATGATCTTTTACCAAAATTAATTTGGCGAAACTTTTACATTTTAATGCAACTTTTGTTATGGCTGTATAGCTCCAGATTTTTGAACACTCTTCCCGATCGCGTTGTCATAACTCTGCCTATCGAATAAGTTTTTTAAATGTCATTTTGATTAATTTCATTTTCTATTTTTACAATTAAAAGTAGCGTAAAAATGTAAAATTTTAAATCCAAATCCATTATTTCTTGCCAAGGGACCACAGTACGATACATTTGCCAGAGACCTGCCAAATTTATAAAACTGCATAAAATGTTTGCTTGATCTATATTCATAAGATATGATTTTTAATTCCGAACAGTAGATGCTATAAAGAAAATGTTTGCATGTATTTGGTCGTTCCTGGCTAAAAATAAAAAAAATTTCGACGGTAACTGGGGGTAGGGGGGGGGGGACAGACTCCATTCAATACCTTTCTTTATTTAGTTACCAGATTATTGTACATGGCAAAAATACCCGGTGTTGCCTGGATCTGTAGTAATTATGAGAAACAGTCGCTACTTTTTTATTCGTTTTCTTTTGTAACTGAAATAACTTAAATTACACAGCTTTGACGTGATTAAAAATCGAGCTTCTTCCCTACCTATAAAAGCAAAATGGCAATAAGTATGAAGAACAAAATAGTACTCTTTAAGAAACGAAAAAAACGACATTTAAGCATATGCAAATTTGAGGAATTTCCAAAATATGAAATTAAACTTCACTTGTTTAAACAGATTCAACTTTTTTGAGCAATCACTATTGCTTATTGTTCTCATTTGACTGTTTTGATGTTCCTATGTTTTTATTTCCTTCCCGCCTTCCTCTGCAGCCCCACCGTCGACCGGACTCACGATGCTGCTCCTCTTGCGAAAACCTTCTCCAGGTTGCGTCCATATCCTACACGCATACATACGCACACGCATGTCTACACACACACACACTCACATACACAAACCTTCACACACATACACATACGTACACACACATACCCACATACACACACATGCCTGCACACAGACACAAACACATACGCCTACATACACACATTCCCACACACACAAACATACCTGCACACACGCAAAAAAAACACGTGATTGCGAAAAACATAATTTGAATTCAAATTGTCAAAATTCAATTTTTTTTTTTTTTTTTTTGAACATATTCTAAAATTTTCTCTATATTACTGTTGAAGTACAAACTTAAAAAAAATGTAGCCGCCCGTAATCCCTTACTGCGATTTAAAATGTTAACCAAATTTGTGGTAATCGTTTTGGGATACCTTGGATAAGGCTTCCCCTCCCTACTTTGTAAAACTGTGTGTAACTAATTTTCATCGAAGAGATAGTGTAACCAAACAATGAGATACTTCTGGTGACCATAAAATGATGTTACGCGAAATGTTTCCAAAATAAGTTGTAAAATTTGGCAATTGTTTGAAATTGTGCGCAAATTTGTGCTGTTTATGGATTTGCTTAATTTAGTTGGCGGATTATTTAACATGTTAACAAATGATTTAAAGAAAGAAATATTAAAGAAATGGCGATATTTTGGTTACATGGTGAAAACCGAGAAACAGTATTGCGTAGTCTTTTGCTTCAAAAACAGCGACAATTGAAAAAATTGCCAAATACCTTAGCTATTGAAATGATTCCGCAAAAAAAGGTTGGCGAGATTCCTGCTGGTCCATCAAATACTCATACTCTTTCAACACAAATAAATAAAAAATAAAAATAAAAAAACCTTCGAATTTTCAAAATTAATTTGAATTCTGAATTTTTGAATTCAAATTATGTTTTTCGCAATCACGAGTTGCGACAGGACCCTACTCATTGATTTTCTACCTTACTCACTTGTTTCTTGAAACGGCTCCTGTCCCTCCTCTTGGGCGGTTTTGCGTGTGTACAGTTGTGTATGTGTATGTGCGTAGACCTGTGTGTACGCACGTTGGCATGTGTGTATGTGTGTAAAAGCGCGTGTGTGTATGTGTATGAGTGTGTATGAGCGTGCGTGTGTCTGGGACATGGACGCCACCGACCAGGAGCAGCGGCTACCGGGAGGAGTCACGCCTGCAGAGGGTGGTGGGGTTGGAAAAGGAACTGGACATTAAGGACAGTCAAATAAAAACAATTAGCAATCGTGATTGCTCAAAAAAAAAAAAAAGAAAAAAAAAAAAAAAAACCCTCATAATTTGCCTCAAAGTTACGATAACCTGGAAAATAATCAGTTAAATCTATGTATTATTTGCAAATCTTGTGCAAAAATCTTACTTTAAGATTAAACTTGAGAAAAGCCTTGAACAGTCAGACGAAAAGGAAAAATAGTCAAAAATACAACAATTGTCGTATCGAAAAAGAGTTGAGATGATACACTAAATACCGTATTGGGTTGAGAAAAGCCTTCGAATATGGAACTAAAAAGCTTATAACTCGTTTTTTATTCTACTAAGAAATTTTGTACACTGTAAAAAATCTCGGAAAACTCTCTGAATATACAAAAAAGTTTTCCGTAATACACAGATTCGTACTCCCTCCGCAGTTTTCTGCTATAATCAAAAACGTTTCCCGTTTAGCAAGAAAGTAAGAGTCGACGCATGCGCAGCTCACACGGAAATTTTATAGTCCAGCAGCAAATCTAAACTGAAACTTTCGAAAGCACGCAATGAAAACAAATGCTGACTCATGTATGCGAAGTAACACTCATCAAGGGGATTAGTAGAAGTTTAGTTCCTCGCATGAATTCACTGAAGATAATTTTAAAGTCTTATATTTTCTTGCTTATGTATCGTCATGAGATTGAATTTGAAGCTATGTCACTTATTTTTAAGTACGAAGTGCAAATTCTCGACGCATGCTCGCGGAAGGAATACAAACTGAAATTAAAAACCAAATAACTGCCGAGAGGACGCCATCTAAATTCATTGCGTCGCATAACTTGTGTAGGTAATTTACTTTTTTCTTGGATACTTTTCTTCTTTCTATACCAAATGGGTAATTTTTGTTGGCAGAATTTTATTCTGTCATAAAAATCACCTTTTTGGTGACCAAAGCCTGCAAAATACCACCACCGACGAATAGGTAAGTCGCTTTGCAACTCTATTACTTTAAAGAGATTTAGTTCATATAAATCTCGTTAAAAAAAAACTATTTTCTTCAGTATAATTTTTTCGTTGTGAACTATTGCAATTTGAAAATATTTTACATTACATAGAACACATGTTTAAAGTGCTGTAAATTTATGAATTGAAGATTATAAAAAAATTTAAATAAGTGTTATTGTGTACTTTGTTTTTATGTGTCAATCTCAGTTAATATTTGGCTGAACATTTATGTATCAAGCATTATGAATTAAATGTTATAATATGCAAATTGTCAGGTTTAATAGTTCGTCTTTAAGGTTGCATGTTTTCATTCTCTTGTAAACAGTGTAGCTAGATTGTATGAAGTAAAAAAAAAAAAAAACTATCTCTTGTAATTAGGAACATAGTGCTTCAGTATTATCTAAATGACGATATCTCTTTAAATATTTGCATTAGCGAAACGCTTTAAATTAGTTAAATGTGTATTAATTTATTTAAAAAATAGATACATATATGTATTTAAAAGTGTCTTCATTTTTTTTTCGTTTTACGAGCCTCAATTTTACCAAAAGCAAAAAAAAAAAAAGACTTAATAAAATAATTTTGTATTTTTACACCATATTAAAGTATTTGACTTATAATTTATATGATACTTTGATTTATAATGTATATGATACTTTGATTTATAATGTATATGATGTTGCTTTTTCAAGGGGGGGGGGGGCGCTTCATAGCATTTTATGGGTGCACCATCACTCTTATGGTGGGGGGGGGGGTATTCTCGTATATGAAATGGAATAATCATGTAATAGAGTTCAATGTTTTAATAAATAAAATATATAATGCATTTTGCGCACACTGTAAAAATAAAATCAGTAACCTATTTTGAATAAGTATTTATATTTGTGATGAGCTGGAAAAGGGCAAGAACAGAAGAATCAACCCGAATGGTTCCAGCAGGGGGACTTGGTGTCATATTTAAATTCATCAATTTCTCTGTTGGTACTTTTCGGTACACTTTGTTCGTCAGAGAAATTGACTTGAGGTGAACGAATTTAGGAACGCGAAGGGTAGGTAAGTCCTGTCAAATTTTATCCGAAGATAAAAGCTATCAAGTTTGATACAAGATATGTTTTTAAGTTCTGCATTAAAAATACAATATGTTGATAGTTTTGTCTTGAAAATATTGAGAGAAAAACTGAAGTTTAAGATTGTTTAACAAACAATCCCCACTTTTCAGACGGTACCCCCACTCCAATTCCCCGACGATTTTGTGATTAGGAATGAAACTACTAGATTATTTCATAATTTTTCAAAAATTTATAACTGTGCATATGTTATGCTGTTAACCATGCTATTTGTCATTAGAAATTCCAAAAAAAAAAAAAAAATCCACGAATGATTCTAAAATTGCTTGTATTATTGCTCTTAGATATGAAAGAATTGAAATTGATATGGTATGCAATACTATAATAAAGAATTATATTTTAGAAAAAATCACGGAAAAAGGATTCCGAAATTCTCGGAAACGTTTTTGAAAATTGTTTGGAGAATTCCGAAATACTCGGAAACGTTTTCGAAACTTTCATGAACCACAGCTGCACAGAATACTCAGAAACATTTCTGGAAATTACGGAAAGAGGATTCCGAAATACTCAGAAACGTTTCTGAAAATTACAGAAAGAGGATTCCGAAATACTCAGACATGTTTCTGGACATTACAGAAAGAGGATTCCGAAATACTCAGAAACGTTTCTGAAAATTACAGAAAGAGGATTCCGAAATACTCAGACACGTTTCTGGACATTACAGAAAGAGGATTCCGAAATACTCAGAAACGTTTTTGAAACTTTCATGAACCACAGCTGCACGATATACTCAGAAACGTTCAGATTTTTTTTACAGTGTACTGGTGCCATCTTCAGCAGAAAAATCAGGGCTTTCGATAGACATACAATGTTAATATGAGCAAGTATTTTTTCATCCCGGTATTAGAGAATTTATACGAAAATTGTGTTTTATCGCCCCTATGGGAGATTTTGCCCCCCAAAACGGGACGAAAACTAACCTATGTGTTATTCTGATGCATAAGATATATTATTGTAAAGTTTCTTCAAAACCGTTCAGTAGTTTTTGCGTGAAAGAGTAACAAACATCCATCCATACAGACAAACTTTCTCATATATAATAGCAGTAAGATTGGCAAATGTATCAAATCACAATTAGTTAAGCTTACCATATCTATACTGGAGAACCCGGCAGACGTTGTTCTGTTCAAACTTTGTCAATTGAAAAGTTGAAAAATTTCAATAAACTATCAAGTGTTTCAACCGTCTTGTTGAAAAAAATAAGTAAATAGAAAATGTTTTAAGCTGCTTGGTGTCAGAATGCACATGTTTATTACAACTTGATTTATCTAGTGCCCTCTGAGCAGTTGTTTTATCAACTATTTTTTTCGCATACTTCAAATATCTTCAGAGATTGTATGGTTTGTTCCTTTAGCCATACTCAAAGGATAAAAATCTTCCTCAGATATTAAGTATAAAAAAATAACTTTCCCATCTAGTAAAAACGGGAAATCCCGCTGCAACGTCCCCCATATGAAAAAAATAAAACAATCGAATGGATATCGTTTAAAAAATGATAAATGTAAAAACAGTCCTGAATAAGCGAAAATCACTCCTCTCCCCCTCCCGATGTAAAATAAACACTTTCTTCAATTAAATAGACTAAACACTCTTTAAAAACCAAAAGCAATTCTTTGCAATTTAAAATATTTCACCTAATGAACAAAAGATACAATAAATTACATTAACAGTAGTAAACAAATAATCACGCAACTCTATTGTTTATAGCTAAAGTCACCAAGCCACCACGTTACTGTAATCTAGCCGATCACTGAGCGAAGCCAACTCCGACCGATAAACGATCTTTTGAACGAAAACTTTTAAAACTTCATATATTGCTTAATTTGTTCTTTCCACCAAATGTACAGATTTTCCACTGCACTGATCTTTTGTGTACAGAACTACCCTGTTGTAATTTATCTGGACGAAAATAAAATTTGTTTCGTCTATAAATCCCATCATCTTTTCCTTTAATATTGTACTGATTAGTTTGATAATCCTTAAAGTATTTTTGCCATTGGTGCCAAAACTCAGATGTATTTGAACCGAGAAACAAATGTTGTTATGTACGGTACTATCCGATCATTTGGTTAGGAAAACCTAAAGCACCGACCCAGTCACATGGTTTAACTACGACGAAAAATACGCGTTTTGCGTGAACCTAGTGAAACAAATCCGATTTCTTCCAGTACTTTACTTTAAAATACATCACTGGACCTAAAATCGTTGCTTTCAAGAAATGAAGGCTTCACACACTCTCTACGTTTTATCTGTTCTCAATTGATATTATCACAGTAAGAAATTTCATTACAAAAAGCAGAGCTGGCTTTCTTATTGTCCTTTGGCAACGGGTTAAATATGTATTTCAGTTCTCGCTCAACAATAGGTTAAAATAAATATTAATACTTTGGGAGATATAACCATCCAATGTTTAAATTAATTAATTAATTAACAAAAACGTTTCCGATTTGATCCATCGCGCTTCGAAACCATGCTTGCCACAACTTAATTACACACAAAAAATTTGATCACAATCGGTCCAGCCGTTTAAAAGCCTTACGGTGACAAACGTCCGCACAGAAGATTTTTATATATTAAGACTAATATTATAAAGAGAGGACGAATTTTTGTGTGTTTATATGTTCGAGGTAATCTCCGGAACCACTGCACCTATTTGAAAAATTCTTTCACTGTATGAAAGGCGCCTTCTCACTGAGTAACATAGGCTATAATTTAAAAAAACTTTTTTTATTCCAATTTAGGCCCAAATTTCACGTAATTTGCCTATTAATGGCTATTAAAGGGGTGAAAAATTACTTGCAATATTAATATTATATATCGTTGAAAAGGGTAGAATTTTCCGCGTTCTAAGCAATTAGTTTCGATGCTCTAACTTCATTACGACGGGATTATTTAAGTTTTTTTGCTAAAAACTTAAATAATCTTTGCAATGAGTCTTTTGCTGTTCCGCATTTTTCTCCAATCTTATTCAATCTTACATGTTAGAATACGTCATATTTTGCCTCAGCACTCGCTGATAGCTGATTGGTCAATGTTTTTCCGGTTACGCAATTTAAACTTTCCCTTGACCTAGATTCATCCATTTGTACATTTCGCACTGAGGAAGGAGGCTATTGCCTCCGAAACATGTCTGCGTTTTTATAAACTTTTTATCTTTTCTGTGCTTTTAAACGTTGTTTCATTTTTATCCAATAGAGTTATGGAATTATTTTTACATTTGAAAGATATTATTTGATGTTTTTTTTTTTTTTTTTGTTTATTTGGCGAAATATTTTATATTGCAGTAAAAACCGCTTCACTCGCTAAATAGGGTTTTAAAGCAAATGTATATCTAAATTAATCATTTGATAAAAAGTTTTAAATTCCAAAGAAACTTAAACAGTTTTTTTTTTTTTTTTTGAAAAGGTGAGTACGCATTTTATACAAAGAAAAATGATCATTTCACATCAGAGGGGGAGGGGGCGTCATTTTTTTTTTTTGTTATTCAACGGACCTCCATCAAATTTTTAGCACGCGCATTGCTGTGCGGCTACTGCTAGTTATATATATTAGTTAAGCTTACCGCTTAACTAATATTGCGCCACTGGTTCCTAACTGTAAGTTGATAGCTCAATCAGTTTATTTAGACTAAGATCTATTCGCTATCTTTGCTTTCAAGGCTATTTTGTAAAAAATAAAAACTTATCGTTCAATAAATGTTTTTAAATGTCCAAATGTACATTTGGACGAAGCACAAAATGTTTGCCCACATTTTAAAAAATAAATTCATTGCCAAAGTATTCTTTTCCCTATTATATTTGTCTAAAAAACCTCATTCATACTAGATTAACTATATTTTCCTCAAACGCCACTGCATAAAGGCGCTGGAAAGACATTTGCACGACGGCGCTGATCAGGCTTGACTCGGGCCTGTCCATGATTAACTTGAAGGTATACTTTTGGAGATACGGAATATATGGCTTCAATGAAGGCACTCCAAAGTACTTTATTTCAGAATTCAGTCATTTATTTGAATAAAATATCATTGACTCGAACAGTCATATTAACCAACTGCAGCACTTCTCTTTGATCAAAATTTATCTGATAACAAAAAAAAAAAAAAAAAAAAAAAAAAAAAAAAAAAAAAAAAAAAAAGAACCCCTTTCGTTTTTTAAAAATGTTTTGAAACTTTAAGTGAAGCTGTTATGTTTATTCATCATTCTAAGTTACCAATGCTATTTTGCTTTTTTAAAGGCTGCATCGACTTATGCATCCTCCGATAATCTCATGGGAATATAACTGCCCACACAGCCTTCGAAAGTATAAAATAATTTTCTCTGAATGGCTTTTTAAACCTGCGTTCAAAGCAGAAGACTTACATATTGTTGTTGAAAGATGTCTGGCTGTGTTCCAAAATGTCTGGCATTTCTCAAAACGCTTCAGACATAGAGGAAGAATGTTTTGACGATCTCGCCAACAGCATGGAAAACCGACCTCACGATCAATTTTGATATTTACTGAAAATCATCGTTTTTTCCAAGTATTCAAAGTTACATTTGCATTTAAATAAATAATAATATTATTTTTCTTGGAAGTTAACAATTTGTTTTCCAAAAATGACTAAATATATTGTAACATACATAAAAAGTAGTCGAAAACTTTGTACTGCATAGTGAATAAAATATGACAACGTATATAAAGTACAAATTCAAAATGAAAAAAGGTTAAAAAACCAGCAAACAGCTGTTTCGGCACTCTAAAATACAAGTGCCATCATCAGTGCAATTAAAAACGAAGACAGGTTCAACCCGACTAAAACACAGTCGAGGCGAACATTGGAATGACTGTGGAATGATTGCAATGTTCGCCTCGACTGTGTTTTAGTCGGGTTGAACCTGTCTTCGTTTTTAATTGCACTGATGATGGCACTTGTATTTTAGAGTGCCGAAACAGCTGTTTGCTGGTTTTTTAACCTTTTTTCATTTTGAATTTGTACTTTATATACGTTGTCATATTTTATTCATATTGTAACATATCTACCTTGTATAAAAATTCTTGGATAAGCGACGAATGGGGTGGTTTCCTTCATTCAAAATTACTACTTTCAGTCATTAAAACGGATAGAATGAGCAAAAAAAAATAATAATAAAATAAAATAAATAAATAAATAAATAAATAAAAATAAAATAAATAAATAAATAAATAAAAATAAAATAAATAAATAAATAAATAAAAATAAAATAAATAAATAAATAAATAAAAATTAATTTGAATCTTGACATCTGGAATTCAAATTATGTTTTTCGCAATCACGAGTGTATGTGTGTGTAGATATATGTATGTGTGCTTGTGTGTGTAGGTGTATGTGTGTAGTTGTGTGTGTATGAGTGTGTGAGTGTGTTTGTAGGTATGTGTAGGTGTATGTGTGTAGTTGTGTATGTATGCGCGTGTATGTTGTATATGGATGCAACCTGGAAACTGTTTAGCTAGAGGTGCAACATCGCGAGGCCGGTCGACGGTGGAGCTGCAGAGGGAGGCGGGGGGAAAATAAAATCATAGGAACATCAAAACAGTCAAATGAGAACAATAAGCAATCGTGATAGCTCAAAAATAACATGAACCAAGAAGAAAATTTCATTTTCCCCACAGTTTTTTTAAACTAATTTTTTAAAATATCCGATTATTCAAACAAGGCGTGGTCTTTATGACGTTACAAATGATGCACTTTGCCGCATTTTTCTACTACGTCTCCACCTTATGATAATCAAGCAGTGAATTAAAATTGCGCTCTACGCTTGCTATCAACCATATCATTGCCAATACACGTGAGTAAAGATGCGAATTAAATATTTTGGACCATGAATGGCAACACCTGAATGGCATTTCATCATTTGTGATGTCATCAGCAGAAACGTTAAACGATGAAAGAGCACCGATTTAAGTATTTTTTTAATATTAAACTTAAAGAAATTATTTAACAAATGGTCAGATTTTATGTTTTTTTAGCATGCTCTTTCAGAAAAAAATACTTTTAAAATTTTGGAAACGATCCCATTGTGAGTAAATAATTCGTTTGTATTATGAATCACGTAGCACGATAACAGGAAAGTGTTGACGGTTTGCGAATGATCCCTTACGACTCGTCATCTATCCAAGAATTATTGAAATTCGACTCATTAGATCGTTGATAAATTTTTAATTTTTAAAGATATCGAGCTGGAATTTTTTTAAGAGTTGCAGGATCCACTTCCGCTTTGAATTATGAAGGTTATAAATTGATATCATTCGCGCATGTGCAGTGAAAATTCAACCGTTTTTTCGTTCATATTTCATCAAATTTTAAATATTTTAACTTCAAATTTTATTTTTATGTTTCTCTTGTATGCTGACAAGTATTCTGAAAGTTTAGAAACGTTTGACGGAGAACTCTGCGTGTTATGAGCCAAAAACCTTCAAATAAAATTTATTTTTTTGAAAACAAAATTTTAGACTAGGGTGGCCCAAAGCGGGTAGGTTTTCGAAGAACGCTCGAAAATTGTAGCTTTTGGATTTTTATCGCAACAATTTCGGTTTTATTTCCTAGCAGGGTTCTTGAACTTCAAAATAAAAAGTGATTTTTGTATTATTTCAAAGTTAATATTTATTTATTATGAGACTTTACAAACATTTGAAAAACCCGCTTTGCCTTAACAGGGAGCCTAAAGCGGGTAAGCTTAACTAATTGTGGGTTGGTACATTTGCTAATCAAATATGAAGTTATAAATGATTAAAATAGTTGAATAGCTACCTGCCATTATAAAAAATATATAAAACAGTTGTACTTATCCAATTTAAAGTCAGCACATTTGTTTATAAAACATAAAGAAATAACTGATTAAATTAATAGACTAATTAATTGTCATCCCTAAAAATAGCTTTTTAAAGTTATACTTATCCTATTGAAATAGAAAATCTAAGTCAGCACACGAGTCAAGGAATTATAAATAAATACACGATTAAATCCTATACCCGCTTTGTCCGAAGGCACGGTTTTTTTTTTCAATAAATATAACCTTAAATTTAAAAAAGAAACAAACGAAATGACTATCGTAGTTTTGTAAGTGGATGGTGTCAGAATAACGTAATATTATTGACAATCAAAAGAAAAGAAAAAAAAAGCTGGTCTTCGACTAATCACAAGTAAAAAACGATTTTTTTAAAAAAAATGTATCTTTTTTTTATTTTAAGTCTGGTTGCGCTATGCCGCTTCACTGCTGTTTCGCTGGGACTGATTAAAACTCGCCGGTGTTCGTGTAAACATGACATACGTATGCATCACCTCTTACACACCATGCGGGGGGGGGAGGCATACGAAAGCCTACCTGCTTTGGGCCACACTCCCCTATATCTTCGTAGGAATAAAAGATTCCCACAAAAATATAAAATAAATTCTACATAGTTTGTTAACTTATTTCTGAAATTTATAGCTTATATCCAGCTATTTACAATGAAGGATGACCAAAAACATATTTTTGTTTTCGCAATTTGTTGCTGGTCCTATAGTAGCCTTAATTTTAATTGGAAAATGACAGCTGGAGTATACTTTTTATGTGAAAAAATTACAGAGGAACTGGCCTCTTATTTTTAGAGGAATTCGCAAAAAGATCAATTTTTGAGAGTGCCCCAATTGTAGAGGGGAGATACTTGTGTAGAGAGAGTGGAGCAACCCCTAAGTCGTGCCTAAGATGAAATCACGTGACCTGTGGACGAAATTATGGCTATCCGTAACCGGTTTCGTCGACTGCATGGGATTTGCATTGTGATGATTTCGAGTGCTTCGAAATTTTAACGGTTCCTGTTGCTTTAAGAGCTTTTAAAGATGATACACTACTGTTGTGTCTTCGAATGCCATGAAAAGTATTCAAAAGATAGTGCTGTAACATTTCACAGGTTAGGGCGACAATTATACTTACTTTTTCCACTAAAAAATGGTTTTTAAATGTATCAACACTCACCCACATGATGATACATTATGCTCTGTTAGATTAAATGATTAATTATTCTTGCCCAATTAGAGATTGTTTTGGTTTTAATATTGGTTTTGAAAGTTTTACTAATTGAAAACTTTTGAATATGAATTAATCTTTTGTTATTATTATTTCTCATAGCCTGTTACATTGGCGAGTAATTTTATCGCCATCAAAATCGAAAACAAAACAGTATCTTTTTACGTTGTAGTTGTTTTAATGATCATTAACACTTTTTACTATAACAATATTGACTGTTAAATGCTTTTAATAAATTAGCAAAAAAATGTTTCATAAAAATAAATAAAAATGCTTTTGCAAAAAAGCGTCGTTTAGGAATTTAAGTGATGCAACAGTATTTATGGAAAAATAAATGAGTTACAGATAATGAATTATGTCTCATTCATTAATGGTACTTCTGTTATGTTAATTCATTAAAAGCAATTATTCAAAAACTAAACAATGTTTAGCTTAATCGTTTGATGACTTTTAATCTGGCCCGGATACATAAATTGTGCGTCCCCCTACAACAAAATCTGTAGGGCCCTTCCCCAGAAGCCAGCAGTGTATATCGGCAACGTTAATAAGTCTTGTTGCTAGTTTTTTTTTTTTTTTATTTCTTGACCGCTGGACTCTTAAGGACGTGCCCTCCGTCCTGCGGGGTCTGCGAGTACGGAGATTGGGGCCTGATCTTGATTTTAATATGAAACAAAAAACATTTAACATTATAGTAATTGATGACTTTTTTCCATAAATTATTTTAGATTTAATTTAAGTACATAACTTTAAAAACGTTTGCTGGATTTATTTACTGAAGTTTTCATTGTTGTTTTTAAAATTTATTTTTACTTTTCATTAAATACCATAGATATTTCAGAACAAATGTTTCCATCTTCCAAAAAAATATTTTTTGAAGGATTTGAAAACAATTGCATCTGCAGAATTTAATACTTATTGGCTTCAAGTACAAATGATAGTTTTGAAAAAAGGCATGTTTTTCTCAGCGGAACTAAACTGTTGGAAAAAATTAAATAAAAACGTTCTAAACCAAAAAGAAAAACTGATTATTCATTATTTAACTGTTTCACTGCAATGTTAATTGAAAAAGAACCGTTCTACAGGGGGGGGGGGCGAATAGCAGGTACTATAAAAAACATTTATATATATTTCCTTCTTTCTTTTTTTTTCCTGATAATGATGACAAAAAAAGAAAAAATCATAAATTACCAATGTTTTCAATAGATGTTTTGTGTTTTCCTAATTCTATGAAGAATAAGTAGAAAATCAACGGTTTGGAAAAAATTACTTTTCATTCAGCTTTTATCCGATGCATTAAAACAAAAAACGATTATCTCTTTTTTTTTTGAACATTTGTAAAAAAAAAATTAAAAAAGTTTTTTATATTTTTTTATCGGATTTTATTAAAAAACGTAATGCAATTGTGCTGGCAATTACAAGCCTTGAATTTATCCTTCTTTTTTTGGGGAGGGGGGAGGATAAGGGATGAATGTGTTTCAGAAACAATTGACATCAAGTAAACCGCTGTAAGAAAAGCAAATCTATTATCGAACTGAAAAGTTGAAAAAAAAAAAAAAAAAAAAAAGATGAGGTATACGCGCGCGCCAAGATTGTGCGAAAAAAGCCAAATATTGCAGTTTTCCATCGCGTGACTTGTGAGCCGCTCTGGTGCGTTTCTCCTGAAGGGGAAAATGCTGTTTAGGTTTCTCTACGTAATTTCAAATCTATGGTCCCAATACTTTTGGTCATATAGTATAGGTGTGTAGGTTCAGATGCTGTGTAAAATTTATCATGATCAAAAACTGAAATAAATTTTTTTATTGCAAAAAAAAAAGAAAAAGCAAATTTGGGGACAATTTGCCCACTACATCAGGTTAAGTGCCCCACTTGAGTAACGTCACCAAACCCGTTATAATAAACAAAAACTATTAACAGTTAACTAAATTAATGCAAATCAACACGAATCAAAAACTGAGCAACGCAACAACTGCTAATTTACACATAAACAAAATTCTTAAATGCATTTTATTTATGCGTAATAATGTTTGAAATTTAGAAAAAGATAGCTTCTGTGATTTTTGACTTAAGTTTTGACACTTTCAAAATTATTTCGCTCAGTTATTGATTTTTTCAATTTTCTATGCAATTGTGGTAAACGTGAGCTATACAAAATCAAATTAAGTTACAAAAAGTAACATAGGGTTGGTTGGGGTAAGTGGGACCCTTTTTGAGAATAGTTCGTTTTTGAAACCTTATACAAAAGTTTTAAAGCAAACAAATTTAAACTTATTATCTTATTTTATCTTGGACATCATCAATAAACAAAAGTTTAACATCGTTTTCTAAAATAATGCTCTTATTATTCTTAACGATTATATTAAAAAAAAAATTTAATTGGTGTCCGTCCCACTTACCCCATAGTAAGGGGTAAATGGGTCACCCCCCTTTTATTTAAATTTAAATGAAGCATATCTAAAAAGGGGGTTAGGGGGTCTTACATGATAAAGTATATTTTTAGTGTGAATTATATTTTTGTAAATGCATCCATTTATGAGATATTTACTGTCTTTTAAATCTGTATCATGAAAAATTTCAAAATGAAAAACAAAACAATTTCATTTGTGAAATTTATTGAAAGCCTATAGGTATATATTTTGTTTTTACATATAAAGGTGTGTTCAATGAATGAATACAGTGGGTTAAGATCAATTTTTGTAAATTAGTTAAACCTATAAGTTGGAAAAAAAATTGGAAACACTAAATGACTGCGTCTACGTAAAGTTTGCTAAGAGGAAGAAATATTATTACTTCATCCTCAATAATTATTCCAACATCATCTGCACTATGCGAATAAAAAGTCAGTATTTCTATTCGTTCTTGCAAATTCAACGGTATGTTTTAATTTGTATCATCAACTTCCAACATTAGATCTACTCTATGGTTTACTTTGATATAAGTTTACCAAATATATAATCACCAGATTTAGCAATTATGCAGGTACTAATACAAATATTTAATCAGAGTTGCTTTTGATTTTGAAATCCCCATCATTATAGGGGGACCCACTTACCCTCATAGCAAAAATTTTCGAGGTAAGTGGGACCCTCCTCTTAAACGGTTACTAATGACTAGAAAATCGCCCGTCAAGGTATGACGGGTGAAAATTGCTCCTAAATTTGAACGAAGGCCATTGCCTGTTTGGTGATATTTTGATAGTTGAAATTGTAACCATAACTCCAGTGAATTAACCCTAAACTCCGTTAGGTAGCGTGCATTGTTGACAATTTTTTTCATTTCTTCATTTCCCTGAAATGATAGTTTTACCAGTAAAACAGCTAAGTTACCGGATCGAGTTCAGCCTTGTCACAATAAAGCCTTTCCCAGCATGTTAAACATTACCGAAACATATTATTAAATTATCATGCCGTGGCGTGAGTTTCATTGTTGAAACTCGCGGGTTATTCGATCATTGGCTATTATATATATGAGGATATTTTAAGCAAAAATTCTTGTTACTGCATGAACTTTTAAGCTAAACTATACGAGAAAAAATAATTATCATAAAAATATCGCAATAACTTACCTGGAAATACTTCTTTGAACATTGATGCTTAAACTCGCAAAAAAAAAAAAAAAAAAAAAAAAAAAAATAGATTTCTTTCTTTTTTTTGATTAAGTGCTATGACATAGAAAAAAAAATTCACGTAACTCAAATATGTGCAAAATCAATCGCTGTAATGAAGTTTAACATGATCAGTGAAAAAAGTTTGAAAACTTCATCCATATTTCAGTTTTAGGGGGGTGATCGACTTACCCCAGTGACCTACTTTACCCAAACAACCTTGGTACAATTAGATGAAATTGATAAAATAGAACTGATAAAATAGAAACTTAATTTCAGATTTTTAGAAACAAATTTTAGTACACTTTTAGAAAAAAAAAATCAACTGCAAGTAGGATCACTACAAAGGAAAATGATGCTATTTCATTTTTTTATGTAAAATTGTGAACGTAAAAACTGTACAGGATTGTACTGTACATCGACGCATACTATCCCGACTTACACCAACTCGGAGATACGAGGTCTTTTTTTTTTATCACATGCCAAGACAGAGTACCTTCCACTAAGTATTACAACTTTTTAGCAGCTTATTTTTGCTTTACACAAGTAATACTAATTTAAATGTGTTGTCGATATGCAAACAGTAATATTTATTAATCAGATATTAAGAGCCACTGTCTGTAAGAATCAGGCAGTTTACGCATTTGTGATTGTTGACATTTTTAATTTTTCTTATTTTCACATATGTTGTCCTTATCATGAATGTAATGTTTGTGCGAAATATGAGCTTTGTCTGCCTTACCGTTTTTGGGAAATAAATTTTTTTAATTTAGGGGGCGTTGCACATTTTTGCGTGTTTTTCAAATTTGCAGATTTTAAATTTCTTGTTGCTTTAAGCGCCCCTATAATGATATGGATTTTTAAATTCTATACTATTATATGGTCTTCTTAGATACTATTACAGCTGTCAAATCGGTGTCACTACGAGGGCGACGGCCACAAACTCCGTTTAAAAATGACCGAAAATGAATTTTTTTACAACATTCAATGCCAATTTTCTCAAAGCGCCTTCATGATGGCACCAACGTTTTTACATCAATTCCTAGCTACACTTGTATACATCAAAAACAGGGCCGCGCCGTCCCTATGTGCAAAGTCGTGCGTCGCACGACGGCGCCGGAGTCGAAAAGGCGCCGAGCTCTGTTAAGGTAAATTTATGATGTTAGGGTAAAACTTTATTTTCTTTTAAAAAGAAGTCTTTGAATTAAAAATGTTCAGTTGTTAATGCTAATTAGTCTTTACTACCTCCTCCCTCCATCCTATTTCTTTTCTTTTTACTTATTATTTTTCTTTTTTTTTAGTTCGTCTAAAATTAAGAAAGTCATCAAAATACCAGTCCTCCGAATCTCCTCCTCCTTTCCTTTAAAAGCATTACGAAGCATCTCAAATTTTGATTCCAGATCTTCTATTTCACAAAATTTCCAGTGAAGGCCCCCGATTACCAAACAACATCGCTTGAAACTGCTTTCGAAAATTACCTAAAATTGCGTTTTGGGAGCTTTAATTTCGAAAGATTGCTGGCCCCAGTGTTTCCAAATATGGTCTTACAATCGCTGTTTTTAGACTTCAATTTCAGAAAATATTCGGTCAAGGGACTCCGAACCGCCTTTGCTTTAATGTTGCAAAAATTAGGTTTTTTGAACACGACTTAAAAGAAATTTAAGTGAAATAGCCTCTGAACCTCTCCTCCTAATCTCATAAAATATTGCTTCCGTTTTTAGGATTTAAATTTTGAAAAACAATTAAAGGGGAGAGCCCTACACTCCTCATCCCGAAAAAATCTTCAAAGTTATCTACAATTGCGTTTTCGGAAGTTAAATTTTGAAAAATTGAGGGGACAGGAGAAATTGTTTTCTATCTATTTTTCAAAAAAATAAATAAATAAATAAACGATCGATGAGAGTCCTAGAGTTCCATCTTTTATTTTAACGTCAATAAATATGGCCCAATCGCGAGTTAAGGCTTCAACTTTCACCAATTTCCGCGGAGCTCCTCGTATCTTTTTCCTCCACCAAAGGCCGTCTAAAATTGCCTTTTTAAAACTTCAAGTTTCAAAATTTTTCCGGGGAGAACCCCAAGAGATTTTCTTTTTACAATGTGCCCCCTCGAAGCTTTTTAGCCTTCTTTCCCAGTAAAAGTCAGAAAAAGAAGAAAAAAGCATGAAAGAAGGCTTAATGCATCTTAAAAATATCGCGAAAAACAAAAAAAAGTCAAAAATAAATTAAATAATTAAATAAATATCGAAAAATTAAAAATTGGAAAGTAGGGTATTGAGATTGGAAAAAATTCCTGTCGGTCTGTCTGTCTGTCGATCTGTCCCCCCCCCCTAATAACTTTTGAATGAATAGTCCGATTCGAACAAACTTTTTTTGTTTGAAAGATCTCGGCGAGGACACCACATTCCCATATTTTACTTTTTGATTTGAACTATTTTTTGTTCAATTTTAAGCAGTTCAAAAAAACTTATTAGCGCCTATGGGGAAATTCAAGGCTATTCCGAACTGTGAGGCGAATTTGCTTCAAACAAACTTTGTAGGAAAAAGCGTTTGATGAAAAACTTGTATATAAAATATCTTTTTGATTTGAACAATTTTCCGTTCAATTTTGAACAGTTCAAATCCCTTAACATTAGCGCCTACGGGGAAACTGAAAGTCATAGTCAATGTAGATTCCTTACTTGAAGGCGGATTTTTTTCAAACAAATTTTGTTGGAAATAGCTCTTGACGCCAAACTCCAGACTCCGACTCCGAGAATTTAGGAGCACCTGACTCCGAATCCGACTCCTGTGCCCGACAATTAATTGGACTCCGACTCCCAGACTTCGATTCTGACTCCGTAGCTTTGGCAAAAATTTATACACAGAGGACAAATGACTGACTCCAATTCTTGGATATTCGTCTCCGACTCCTTTACCTCAAAATGAGATTGACTCCGACTCCGACTCCGCAGCTATGGTTTTAACTGTGAAATAATTATTGTTGACATGACTTGTTTTTGTTTTCACGCTAAAGTTTTAATTTAGGTGCTCAATTTTCGGCGAATAAACTCGAAGTCATTTATGTTTCTACATAAAGATATGCACAGACGATTTTTTTTTTTTTTTTGGACAATGAAAAGTATTTCTTTAAGTTGACTTTTTATTGTTTTTATTTATTTTGGTAAGTGCATTACTTCATTAATTTTTTTTTAGCAACAGGGGAAAAAGAAACGATTTTTTTATATGATGTATTTATTTTAATGAGCTTATTAATTTTAATTATTATTTTTTCGTTTTGAAACCTGGTAAAGAATTTTTTTTAATGGAAAAAAGTGTATTAGCTGCTTTGTTCAAAAGGTGCTGCTATTTTATTTGTTTGGCTTTTTTTTTACACATCTATTTTTTTAGATGAGTGAGGAATATTTTATTCCTAGAAATTAGCTTAAAATACTAGAAAAATATGTTTGAAACAATTTGCGATTTTAGCTATTTTTGAGAATATTGATTAAGTACTAGAAAGTAGTATGGGTATACGGGAAAGTAGGCTCGTATAGTTCTAGACAGAATTTCTTGTTCTAATTGCGCCACTGCTCCTGTTGTCATGTTTTGACAGGCATAAAAGTTTTATCAATTATTCATCACTTAGAAATTAAGCAAATATTCAAAGTGGGGTTTACTTGGTGTTTAAAATAGTTTCTTTTTTCAAAACGCATTATTAGCATATCAAAGAAACTGCTGAACTCCAAATAATTTCGAGATATGAATTAAAAACGTACACCATTTTTCAAAATTCAAACATTATTTTTTAAATAAATTAAATTCCAAACGTATTCTTTTCCATTCTATATTTGTCTACAAAACCTCACTCCAGGTGTTTACTATACTTTTCCCGAAAGCCAGTGTATAAAGGCGCTCAAAAGACATTTGCACGACGGCGCCGATCAGGCTTGGCGCGGGCCTGATCAAAAATATGCAATAAAATTGGTGTCACTAAAAGGGCGCTAGAAGATATTGGAACTTTCATGCGATAAATTTCACAAAAATGCAAATGTTTAAAAGCTAACTACTACTCTCGCCCTCATAGCAGAGATCCGAAACTAATTAAGTTTGATAACGAACATGTTCGTCTAACATATGAACTAAAAAAAACGGTGTCACTCCTATTACTTTCGAAAATATAATCATTCGAAATTAGTACGAGTTAGTAGAGTTATTTAAAAAAAGACTTTTCTAATTCGAATGGCTTTTTGCACGGTTTGTTTTAAACTTTAATATAAAATTACAGCAGTGACACCTAAAATAATATGTTTCTAATGCTTTTTAATGCTTTATAAAAAGCATTAGAAACACAGTAAATCGATATAGGTACAGATGGACGTATTGTGTAATGTGCATTATTGGCTAAAATAGTCGTACTAATATTCATATTTTTTCAACCCTACTAATTTTTTATCTGTTATTTATATTCAAAATGCAACTATTCATAACATAATGTCTTAAATAGTTATGAACATAATGTATTATATAGCGAGCATTCAGAGTCTGAAAGATAATTTGAGGATGACGTAGACTAAAACAAAGAAAACAGAAAAAATCAAATCACCCAGTTTCAGAAAGACGGTCATTTCTTATTGATATCTGATAATTTTGTAGCACTAAAGCTTGAGAAAATATGGTATCCCGGAGAAATAGTAGAAGATGACCATTTGCAAGTAAAGGTCAAATGCTTGGCAAGAAGGATTGGAATAAATAAATTTATATGACTGGAAAAAAGGCGAGAATTGGTATGATAATCTAAACATATTATGCACAATCGATCCACTTGTACCTATATCAAAACGAGCATTTTCTATTCAAGATAAAGACGCTCTTACTGCCCAAAGCTGTTTAGGTTAAACTTTGCTTCTTTGTAATAAATTAAAAATAAATATGGTCAAAAACACTATCTGAGTGTGATAAGATTAAATTAACAAAATACATAAATAAACAAATAAAATAAATTAAAAATAATAATAATAAATGAAAAAAAAATGCACCACAACATACTAACTTTGAATGATTATATTTCCAAAGTAGTAGGTGTGACACTAATTTTCTTAGTTCAAATCTTAGACAAACGTTTTGGTTATCAAGCTTAATTAGTTTCAGATCTCTGCTATGAGGGGGCTAGTTGTATTCAGATTAGCCAAATGGTCAACTTCTATTGGTCAACAACTATTTTGCACAAACATTACATTCATGATAAGGAACAACATTTGCAAAAATAAAGAAAATTAAAAATGTCAACAATCACACCCTGCCAGATCCTTACAGACAATGGCTCTTAAACGTTTTTGTGTTATTCGTTTGAACCCCGAGGATCGGTAGCTACCAGTTTTCTCTTGCTGCAAGCGTCTCTTATATTTTTATTCTATTTGCTTAAGATCTAGAAGTCTTGTCTAGTTCTAATAGAGACTAAAGTTCTCTAGAGACTTAAGATATTGTACTAATAAACTAACTTCAACTTTGTTGTTGTAACAATTATTCTGTTTACGTGACGTTATTTAACGCGAGATAATGCCAAATATTAACCTCATTCGCATTCTTTATTTTACGAAATTAACATCTGTTCAACGATACGACTTTCGACTAACGATAATTATTGAATAGAAAATACTGCCTCCTAATTACGTGAATTCAAATTACACGCTGCTTTCTCGGTACCACCCATACCGTAACCTAGAAGAAATTACTTTTTATACATCTGAAAATTAAGAATAATGTTGTAACACAATGCGTAATGCTTCGCAATCGCACTTGGGTTCAGGGGAGGATACAGATCAATATTTCAATGTGGGGGGGGGGGGGAGTGAAGAATGATCTCCCTTCCCAGCCTACGGTTTTCGGTACGAAAAATTTCTAAAACCGCGTGGATGTAAATAAGAAGCATTAAATCGGTCACAAATATGTTAGCTAATGGAGCAAGAAATTTATTTTATCAGCAATCAAAAGAAATAGTATATTAAATATTTACTTTAAAATAAATTATGAATTGAAAAATTAATGAAGTTGTTTACATTTTATTCATTAAGTGCTTGAACACAATGTGGTAGAATAATATTGTAAACGGTTTATGGGGAGGGGAGGGGTCATGACCCCATGACCCTCTCTTTTTATCTGCCCCTGACTGGGGTTGCGACCCACAGGTTGGGAAACACCGATAATTTGAAGGAACGTTTTTTGGCAATTAAATAAGCCGAATGTTGTTTTTCATAAAACAGAAAAAAATGTAAATCTCAGAAAAGCATTCTCAAATCTCGTAAAATTTTCGTCGTAGACATCAGTTTTTCAAGCATTTTGTAACTTTTTTTTTTTAAATGTTGTGACTAAACATAGTCAAATATTTTTTTTGTATTTAAAAGTAAAACCCTTCTGATGCAGACACGAATGCAATGTTATAGTTTTCTGGCAAAAAAAAGTAAATAAAAGTAATTCTCGTAATTATTTCCTCACATGTAAATGATATTCAATGTGGGGCACATTACCCTGTCGAGTCATCAGTGGGGCAAATAATCTGTAAGCAGGTGAGGCATATAACCTTTATGTCAAGGTTAATCGCCCCACCACCTCTTTTTGAAACAACACGTTGATTTTACTTCAATCAACGATAACAATTTCCTTTATGATATTCTCTTACTGTATAAACAGATAATTTAACAGAATATTTGAACGCTAGTTACTTTCACAAAGTTCTAACTTAGTTCAAGCATAAAGTGTCACATAACGCTGTCTGTAATTATCCCTAAAAATTCTCTGAAAAGGGCTATAGTTATACACAAATACTCTTGAAAATTTCGATATTTGCTCTGTTTCTAAAATCGTAAAATACAGTTACTGGGGCATCTTATCTGACGAGGCCTATTCATTGAGAAGAGATAAAATGGAGGGAATGAAGATTTTAATTCGTGAAGATAAGATCCCAAGTCACGTGATAGATTTTAAAGCAAATCATTGAACGAAAACATGTTTTTTTTTCCTAGTTTCACCGCAAAACGTTCCGACCATTCGTCGCTGCTGAGTCACGTGACTTAGGATCTTAGCATCAACATTTGCTACGCAAATAATTGAACTTGCTCCCTCCATTTACTAATTCCTGCGCTAAAGGCATAATACCCCGACTTACTGAAAAAAAAAAACTTTTTTTTGGGTACAATCATAAAATATTTTTTTTAAAAAAAGAAAGAAAATACTTACAATAGCGTCTACTACACTTATATAAAAGCAATTTAACAAATTGATATTCATTCAAAATTACATACTTGAAAAAAAAAAAGGTATTTCATAGAACAAAACAGGATATATAAACTTTATAAGGTTGGTGACCATGTAAATTTGATAAGATTTGTGAAAACCTCTCTCACACTCAAAAAAAATTTCTACATAGTATAAAATGAAGTCTCCAAATAGCGTCTGTGTGTTTGAACTCGCAAAACGCGAGAACTACAAGGCCGATTTCGCTGAAATTTTCAGTTTGTTCCCTTAAGTCCTGAAA
The DNA here is from genome assembly GCF_026930045.1 of Uloborus diversus. NCBI lineage: Eukaryota > Metazoa > Arthropoda > Arachnida > Araneae > Uloboridae > Uloborus > Uloborus diversus. Next base: position 100,529,467 of record NC_072732.1, read on the forward strand.
AGGTTTGCAGACCAGTTCGAAAAAAATCCGATGAATAGTTCTTTTTTTATTCCAATTCAGACCCAATTTTCACATACATTCCCGAATATGGGGGTGAAAAGTTATTTGCACATATTAATATTAAACATCGTTGGAAAGAATAGAACTTCTACGCAATTTGTTTCAATGCTCTACCTTAATTACGGCGGGAGTTATTTGCTTTTTTAGCTCGAATTTGTTTAGGCTTAGCTGAAATTTAGGCATTACTTTCTTCATTAAATGTATCAATAAAAAGTGAAGGAATTGTTCCACAGTTTTCTTTTTGACAGCATTGGAAAGAACTGCCTTTTTTACTACAGATCTAACTCGACCTAAGGTCGAAAGTATAACCCTGTATCTCCATCAGAAAAAAAGTTACAAGCGAATTGAATGAAGTTCAAAAATCTGTTCTCTATTCAAGTTTTTAACCATTTTATTTTGAGTTTTAATTCCTTAAACTTATTTTATTTTCTGCTTCCATGGTTATGCTTTTAAAATCCATCTTTCTGGATTTACTTTCTTTAAAGTATTTTAATATCTGTCGTCATTGTTTGGAAGGGAAATTTTGCATGATTTTTTAGCCTACTTTCCCAGTAAAAGTCAGAGAAAGAAGAAAAAAGCATGAAAGAAGGCTTAATGCATCTTAAAAATATCCCGAAAAACAAAAAAAAAGTCAAAAATAAATAAAATAGTTAAATGTTGAAAAATCAAAAATTGGAATGTAGGGTATTGAGATGGGGAAAAATGTTTGCCGGTCTGTCTGTCTGTCCCCCCCCCCCCTCCTAATAACTTTTGAATGAATAGTCCGATTCGAGTAAATTTTTTTTTGTTAGAAAGATCTCGGCGAGTAAATCTCATTCCCATAATTCATTTTTTGATTTGAACAATTTTTCGTTCAATTTTGAACAGTTCAAAAAACCTTAACATTAGCGCCTACGGGGAAATTCAAAGCGAAAATAAATCTTGAACTTAGAGACGAAGTGGCTCCAAACTTTGTAGGGAAAAGATTTTGATGAAAAACATGTATCGAAAATAGCTTTTTGATTTGAACAAGTTTCCGTTCAATTTTGAACAATTCAAATATCTTAACATTAGCGCCTACGGGGAAACTGAAAGTTAATATAGATTCCGAACTTAAAGGCGGATTTACTTCAAACAAACTTTGTTGGAAATAGCTCTTGACGACCTACTCCCGACTCCGACTCCGATAATTTTGGTGCTCCTGACTCCGACTCCGACTCCTGTGCCCGAAAATTACTCGAACTCCGACTTGATGGACTCCGACTCTGACTCCACAGCCATGGTTTTTACTGTGAAATAATTGTTTTAAATATGTTTTGATTTTATTTTCAAGCTAAAGTTTTTGGTACAGTTTTTAGGATATGTTTCGGAACAACTACAGATCACTAATATCCTCCCGGAATGCGTGCTACACAAGTATAAAAAAACCTTATATAAAAAAAAAAGCTAAAAAAAATTCACTTTTTTTGAGACTGCAGGCTTGATGATGATTTTAGGCTTTGACTAAATATGATTATTAATCTGCATTATTACTATGAAAATTTAAAATCTAATGGCATCTCAAAATCAATTGAATAGTTTACAGCAAAATGACAATCGAGCAAAAAAAAGGAGCAGGATATTGTAGTACAAAATCATATTTACTGCAGAAATGACAGCTAAATTTGAAATATAACTTTTTGGTTGTGCACCGAGGTTCCAAAAGAAGCGTTTACACTTTTTCTTTTTTCTTTCTTTCTTTTTTTTTTTTTGAGCCAAATTGCTGTAATTTTCAATGACGACTAAGAAGCATATTTTTCTCAATTATATTCGATTTTATCGAATTCTATCAGCTAGTCACGTGGCGTGAAATTTTCTTCCGGGTGGAGTAAAGCAAATTTCTGACTGCACTTTTGGTTGATAGAATTCGTTCGAATCGAATCATCAATTATTTTAGTTGGATATGCCCCTGAAATGATGTTATGAATGGACGACCACTTGGTGACAAAATGAGCGACAAATATTTCACTAGGTAGGGGAGACCGGGGCAAGATGACTATGTTAACAATTTTCGTTTTTTATTAATTTATTTTTAAGGATACTAAAATTAATTTTACATGAGCTGTTAGAGTAGTCCTTTGTAGTATTAAATATATTGCCATTCAATTTTTCAAATAAAAATAAGGAAAGATATATCGTCATGTTGCCCCAGTACTGGGGTAAGATGACTTTGACCTTGGGGCAAGATGACAGACAACACTGAAAAAGGTTGAACATATTTTATGTTTTGAATATGTTACCTAGTTTAACAAATGATAACTGTGTTTTTACATCTTAGAAAGTATCAAATTAAGCGTAATATATTATAGCGTAATGTTGAAGTATTAAGTTGTGCAGCTAAGAATAGACTTAAATAAAAATGTCATTTTCATAATTGAAACATTCTTTATGCCAACACTCTTGGCTTTTACAGCACTGGATCCATTCTTCTGTTGCATGGTCACATTATTCCTCTTGACAAGCAGCGCATATTATAGCACCATTACTTGAAGTTGTTTCAACTGGATTGCTTGGCATGAATTGTATAGACTTGGGCCTACAGGAACTTAGTTTGAGTTTCTTTACTCCCTTTTTAGCTTTACGAGCTTATTTTCCCTGTTTTTTTTTTAAATAATTACTTTTTTCCTTTGGCTATGATCCTTGTTCCGACATTTATTTGATGGTTGTGCTTGTAAGAATGTTTGAGCTCAGTTTTCTCCTTTTTCTCTTTTCTGTGTTGCTTTAGGCAATACATTGAAATCAAAAACACTAACAGGCTTCTTTGGTGCACCGGAATCAGCATTTTCCATAAGTTTTGCTTCGTCTGGAGCTTGGATATGTTGGTTCCTTGGTACTACCAAGGTCTGAGGATTAGCACTATTATTCTCAGTTTCGTTGCCAACAATATCATAGTTCGCTAAAAACATGAGAATTATGAGTCTCGATACCATTCTTTAAACCTTTTATCGGTATTTCCAACTGTAGCTGCTTTGAAGTAAGCGGGGCGCAAAGGCTCACCAATATTTTTGTCTGGGATAGTTTGTTCTAGATGAATGACCATAAAGATGTCCCATTCTTTGCTAAAGTGGGTTTTTAATTGACTGAAAAAGGACACATCAAGAGCTAGAGACGATGCGATGTGTGAGACGGCAACCCAACCATGATAATGTTTTTTTTCCACTGCAATATAAGATCGCCTGAAAAGCTATGTGAGATTTATGATTGTTAATAATTAACAGAGCAGGACATTTAGCTTGGTTTCATTCACTCAACTAGTCATTTGATCAACTAGTTTATACATAACCTCTGATCACCCGCTTTCGAACGACACCTCCCTTGATTTAATGCGTTCTTTAGCCCTAGAGGAGATAAAAACGCAAGGCCGCGTGGACAAACAAGCGTTTACAGGATTTAATAGAATGGTCAGCATAGTTAGTTTAATAAATTCGTCATCTTGTCCCAAGTTTCGGTCCGTCATCTTGCCCCGGACTGCCTGTTTGAACGGATTCCTCTCCATTGCTATAAAGGAATGCGATTAATTGACAATCATTCATGGTAATAGGTAGTATTTAAACTAATTTACTCATAAATACGAAAGAGACGCGATATATCTTATCTGTATGTGTAGCAGAGCTTATTTACACGTGCGTAAAAGTTAGACCGTAGCATCGGTAAACAATCAGAGCTTCAGAACTAACACATGGCGTTTTCAGCTTCTCTATACTATTGCTGAACGAACAGCGAATAGGAGAGCCAGTAGTATTCAGTTGATGCTGTTACCTAGTTTAAAACGGAAAAAAAACAAGGCATTCGTCATCTTGCCCGGTCTCCCCTACTGTTTCTAATTTGTTATTTATGATTTTTCGGAAAAATTACTTCTGGAGTAAAGTTTTGTGAAAGTCCAATTATTAGGTTGATTAAAAGTAATTCAACGTAACTTGCTTTCTTTTAATGGCATATTCAACTCGATTGTGTTCTATTGGATGGAATGCTATCTACCAGTAGCGTAGTGAGAACTGGATGAGGCAATGCAAATTTTTGGCTGCGCTATTATTAAATACAATCGTATTCGATTCGATCGTGTTCTGTTTGAGTTGAATGTGCCACTTTAATTTCAAAAGTTTCAGTTGTACTTGAATTTTTTCAATAATAAATAAAAACACGAGTTCCCAGAAATTCCTGGTCAAACTGGCTTAATTATACTTTGAAGTACAGAGTGCTTTTTAAAAAGTTAAATTGTTCTCAAGGAAGAAATAAGTTCCCTAATGCAGCTAAAAATTAAAACAATTTAATTTACGTTTTAAACTGCCGCATTTAAAACCTCTGAACTCCTATTTTGCAGTTCATTAAACACATCTTGTCGTAATACAAAATATTTTTTAAATTAACCTATTTGACATTAATACACACTTTAAAATTTCCATCTCATTGCTGGAAGTAGTACTGAGGAATCCTCATCGTTTTTGGGCAAAAGTTTAATTAATTGAGTGTTGGTCAACTTAGACTTATTTTGTTTCGGTCGAACATCTAATTTAATTTAGTGTGGAGGGTTCATTGTTTCAAGGCTCTTCAAAATACGAAAAAAAAAATTTCGGTTTCAAATATCTGGAAATTTAAATACAAACATCATCAGAAAAAGTCTTACATAGCTCGAGCTTGAACAGATGTACATGTTCATTTCTTTTCAATAAAAGGAATCTTGAAACGCATCTGCAGAAATCGATTACAGTTTTGCTACTAAACATTCATTAAACTCAATATTTTTTGAATTAATTTATTTGACACAAATATATTTTTTAAAATTTACATCACATTGCTGAACAGTTGTAATCTTCGGTTTTACTTGCATTCTATTGCAAAATTCCATTAAAATTTAATTTATAAAAGCTCTTTTTTACATTTCTAAACTGTATTAGTTGAACACAAAAAATATATGTCAGTTTTATATACACTAAATTCTCTTGGATAATATTTTTCTAGAATGAGACCCCCCCCCCCCCCCCATCCCATTTCTTTTGTCATCAAATATAGCCGAAATGTTTTTAAGATATCAGTTTTTTTTTTTTTTTTTTTAAATTACGGCGAGATTCTCCGAGTCTCCTTCCTCTAACGTCTTTAAATACAGCTTAAAGCTGTACTTTTAAAATTAAAATTTAAAACATTGAGGTTGGATATCCCCTTAAGTCCCCAAAAGATATTCTTAATTCTTCACCTCCGAGCCATTTTCGGAGGGGATCATTTATGGAAACTCTTACCCTTATGGTTTACAGAAGACGGTTTAAATTTTAAAACTCCAGTTTAATTCATTTTTCTAGAAATTCCCCCCCCCCTCCCCATTTTCTCACCTTTACATCACCAAAGACAGCTTAAACGTTATTTTCAAAATATTAGCTTCAACAAATATCTCGGGAAGGTATATCTACACCTTTGCCCGAACATGGAAAAAATGGCCTAAAATTGCGTTATTAAAGCTAAAATAGGAGTTTTTTTAAATTAAAAACCCTGAAAATTCTGAGCATCCTAGTCTGTGGCCTTCTGAGCCTTTCTTTTACAGTGTTAAATAGATTGCTTGAAATAAATGTATATTATTTAAATATTTCTTTAATAACTGCAACTTACTTATCCAATAATTACACGTTTTTCGTCATATGTTTTTAAATTTTAGTTCATCAAGCTGTACATTTTTTTTTATAAATAGGACATAGTCATTTTTCAAAATATAAATTTTTTTCATTAACATGTCGAACAGCAAACTGAAAAATTGATTTAAATAAGACAAAAAAAGGTAAATTTCTCAGATTTATCTTCCAAACCAGTGGTTTTAAACCTTTTGTTTCCCTATCCCATTTTTGAACAATTCCAGGCCCGATATATATATATACTGAGAGACACACACACATACATTTATACAAGCCTATATAAGCTTTAGTAGTTTCAGAAATCAAACCGAGAGAACTAATATAACTTTTTGCATATATTTCAAGCTCAGATTAGAAATTTAAACATCATTTTTTTACTTTACTACGCATTTGTGTTAAATTTAAATGGTGAGAATCAAATTTCATAAATTTATAAAGTGTAACAAATAATAGTAAAAGTTGGGGATCCTTGTTCCAAGCATAATCGATGGTCAAACATCAGGATTACAATTGTATAATTTTTAAATTTAGTTATTTAGATTCATCTACAACTTAAACAGAATCATGAATAAAAGTTTATTTAAAACAAAATATGAACGTTCAGAGATGTACAAGTGCTTAATGTACAAATACTAATGCATAATGTACAAAAAATATGGAGCTCAACGATCTGCAAGTGCTAAGTTAATTTTCAAATACTTAAGCATAATGTAATGAATAGTAATGAAAAAAAGTAACTTGCATTAAAAATATTCCAAACCGGACCAAAACAGTTACAGATGAAAATTCTGAAATCGACATCAATGTTTACTAATACTTTCTGCGTAGCTTCGCAGAATTTGGCACACGTGATGAAATACGTTACAATTTTGTAACACAAAGCTCTTTCAGATAAGTTTATGAGTGAAGGGATTGAAAAAATGTAACAAAATTTGTAGTAAAAATAACAGCACTTTTTCAAATAGTGTGATATATACAGTATATAGTACAACCAACAAATCTTTATCTAGCCCTCCTCGTTGCAGCAAAGAAAGCAATGCTTTCACAAGTGTGCCCAAATGTGATCAAATATGCTTTCAAATCTGTTGACGAACCATCTGCTGTCTGTTGGCACACAATGTTCAGTATCCAGAACACATTCGGAACACTTTTGAAACATGTTCCTTCTGACGGAGCATATTCAGAACACGTCATAGTGCACATTCACATATTAGGATCACTTTTTCTAAAACTAAGTGTTCCAAATTTTGCAGGTTTATTTGCAGTGTGGCATGTTATTGGGTATTAATTTCAGCGAAAAAATAAAATGCTTAATTATGAGAAAACTGAAATATTTTAAGTTTTTTAAACTCGATTAAAGTTAACTGTAACAATTTTGAAAATTTTATTCATATCAGATGAAAGGCCCTTCCCCATAGGTTACAGCAATATATAACTTTTATGTTTCGATAAACATATAAATGAGAATTTTTAGTTACAAAAATTCAAGTTTTCAAAAAGGCAACATTTAGCATTTATGAGAATGTTATTCAAATTGACCAATTTTCAATCGCATGTAAATAATAAAATTAAAAAATATAAAGCCAAAATATTTTAGATATGTTTATACAGGCATAAAAGAAACCTGTATACCAAATTTCATAAAAAATCTGTTACAATGCGGCCACCACTTTTTTGGGAATTTTGCTCATTTAGTATGGAATGACTCATTTGTTATCTGTGGATTAAATTCCAGATCCGTACAAATCTTCTTTCTCTGAAACCTAAAGTATTATTCTCTTTAAAAATGTTAGGGAATTTTTTTTACGCCTCATATAGAAATATAGCCGGCAGGATTTTTCAAGAATCTGCGTCGTACGTCGCTACTTCACGCTGATTCTACCAGGCTCTAAATGGTTCTTAATCTTACTATATTTCCTGGAGAGTGAGCAAGAAATTTACGTTATAAATTAATAGCTTTGACTAACGATTCATTTTGAGGATTAAATTGAAACTCTGAGTGCATTTGGCATTAGATCAAAATTAATTCTTTACATAATAAGTGAATTAAGTAGTAAACGATTCTGACATCCATTACAACCTTTACATAAAATTCCACCCTTTTTTCACATAAAAGGACGATGGAATTTTTTACACAAAATTCCACCTTTACATAAAAAAAAATACTGAGTGCATTTGGCATTGGATTAAAATTAATTCTTCACATAATGAGTGAGTTAAGTAGTAAATGATTCTGGTAATATCCATTACATCCTGCTTATTGTAACGAAAATGTCAATTTTGAACACTAAAGCTAAAAATTTGGAAATAGGTATGTCCTTTAAAAATAATTTATTTACTTGTTATTTTAGGTACTTCAAAATTAAAAAAAAAAAAAAAAAAGATTATTTAAAACTAAAACATTTTTGTAAGTTATGTGATATTGATGTAAGAACTAGGTTTCAAAAAATATTAATAAAAGTATGAACACAAGCGTTTTTAATGAAACTAAAATTCTTTCATAAGCGAACTAAAGCGAAAAAAAAAAGTAGAACTCAGTAATTATTATAATAAGTACATTGTTATACGCTATTTAAAATCGAATTTAAAAACGCAGAATAGTTACATATGTAAATGAAACATAATGAATTTTTAACCCACAGAGGCCCTGGTCTCTTTTTTTCAGTATTTTAATCAGTTAAGACTCTTAAATTCACTTTAATCTCTCTTTTTATTGTCAAGACCCAATAAAACACATACTTCAGTAGTCCGCATTCAATATTTGCTCGTTGCATCCGTGGGAAAAGAGCTCCCTGTTAGATAGCTTTTTTGCACATGCATCCTACTGACAGTAGAACACGTTTTACAGATTAAAATGCGCTAAATTTCTACCTGAGAAACCTCATCAGTGGCGATTACAAAACGTGTTCAATTACTAATACAATTGTGATTATTCTTTGAATTGTATTGTATTGTAGTATGAGCACTATGCTACTATTTCTTGCCATTGTGTATAAAAGTAAAACATTAATAAACTAGGAAGTCGCCCGTCAAGGTATGACGGGTGAAAATTACTTCTACTCTTCTACATTTTAACGAAGCCATTGCCTGTTTGGTGATAGTATGATAGTTAAAAATTTAATCCTGAATCTAGTGGATTAACCCTAAATTTAAGAGGATAGCGTTAATTATCAAACACTTTCTTGATTCTTCATTCGCCTAAAATGACTGTCTTACCAGTAAAACAGTTAAGTGACTGGATCCAGTTCAGCCTTGTCAGAATAAAGTATTTCTCTGCATGTCAAACATTACCAAAAAATATTATCAAATTATCATGCCGTGGCACGAGTTTCAATGTTAATGACGTCAGTGTTACTCGATCATTTGCTATATATATATGAAGATAATGAAATACTGCTTTTGTAATAGATTACTGCTTAAAGCAGGGGTTCTTAAAATGGGTGTTGCAGCACTCTGTTCTGGCCCCAGCGCGATGTGGAAGGGGGGGGGGGTGCTTAAGCTTTTAAGCTATCAAAATGTTTTATACGAGTGTAATACTGCCGTGAACAGGTAAACGGCAGTATTTGCAGAAATAAGTTTTCGAGATATCTGAAGAAACGCGTTTTGGATTCAATGCCAACACTGAGAAATGTTGGAAGTACACTGTCAAAACTACAGGTTGCATTTGGCACCTTTCAGGAGTGAAACGCTTGTTCACCAGCGGCACCCAATAGAGAGCCGAAATTGCACCCTTAGCTAGGGTGAAAAATTGGCTCCCTTCACCCAACGTGCACTGGAGGTGAAAGATGGTACCTTAGGTGATAAAAATGGTACCTTTATTGTTTCCTATAGCGATTTTTGTCCCCCCCCCACGTGTTGTGCGCGTTTTTGAATACAATTGTGTTTTATTTATTTTGATTTATATATACAAAGTCTTGATACATTTTTCACACTGAATTCAGTTCTGATATTAAAAATTGCAGTTTAAGACATTTGATCACATTTCAGACTTTCCAACATGGTTTAGAAGTGTTCATGACTTTAATTTGTCTGTTCGTGCACTAACTTTCGTATATCCACTTGGATTCCTCAGCAATTAATATGTTGTTGACATCTACTACAGCATGATCCGTACCGAAAATGAAGAGGGTAGGTATTTATCAATCGTTTGCCGGAACAACCAGAAATATTAAGTAACATTAGAATCACGGGAAAATAAAAGTGTTTCATAAACGTTTAAAATTTTAATCGAGAGTAACATATTAATACTTCTTATAAGAATTGACATTTGAGTATCCTTATGTATACAAGATAAATAATCTAAAAGTCCTTCTTTTCAATGTCAAGTTTTTTCGTCAGATTAAAAATAGAAACAAGAGTAGATACTACATTCGCTTCATGCAATAACGCCAAAGAAATATACTTTAACCAAAATACAACGTGAAATTCATGAGTCAAACACTGAGAGAGATTTCTTTTCAAAACGTTCCCCGCCCCCCCCCCCCCCGCCTTACTTTATTGAAAATATATAGACATTTGGTCTATCTTCTCACGTCGCACAGTGGTTCAAGGGCGGAAAAAGTAGCCATTTTTAAGTTTTGAGATAAAAAATATTTCATGCCGTAATTACTTGGTCCTTGAGTTTTAGTAACTTACTCCATAACAGTTTTTTGAAAAAAAAATTGGTTTTTACAAAAATAGGCCGAGATTGTTGAACAATTATGTTTTTACTTTTTTCGGACGTATGCCTTATACTTCAGTTTTAATTCATTCGTTCAATAAGGAGGACTAAAATTTAATAAAAGTCATTTCTAATTGGCTTTTCACACTTATAGGATGCATATTACATTGTAGTTAAAAATTAAAAATTCATCAAAATTTAAAACTACCTGAAATAAAAAAAAACATCATTTTCTTAAAAATATAATGAAAAGTATTGTGGAATATACTTTTATCGGCGGCTTCCGGTGAGCTAAAATTTACATGTATCAATAGTTTAATCCTTCCTGTAAATAAACAACAACATTTTAGCTGCGACCACCTGCGATTGCAGTCGTGGCAGATGTTTTTGTTTGAACTTCGCTATTTACGAATACCAATATAGTAAGTTAGAAAATAACTCGCAACGGTATGACAGGGGTAAATTGCTTTTTTATCATAGGAATTGGTCATCAAATTTGACATGCTCCAGACTAACGTATGTCACACTTTCACTACTTTGCAGGAGAGCCTAAAAAACTTTTCGAAAATTGGGGCTTTTGAAACATTCATCAATAAATATAGAGGATTTTTTGAAAACAGATTTACGTTGTTATGGCTTAATGCGGAGCATTATTCTACATGCAATGCAGTAGTAACCTGAAAATAACAATTTTCGGACCCGTTTGGTTTTAAAAAAGATACATATGAGAAAGAAATTTTTAAAACTCATACAGAATTATATATAAAAAGTAAAATAACCATTCTGTTCATAAAATAAGAAAATCAGAAAATCATTAAACGTTTGAAATTTCTGATTTCCTTTTCGAAATCATTCTAGTATAAAGCTGTTCTCAGTTTGTCAACATTGCCAGAAAATATTGTTCGAGGGTATCAATTGCAATAAATAAACCTTGCGTGTGGCGTACGGCTGATTTAATTTATATTTTTCACTAAAAATAGAAATGAATTTGAACTACAGAGAAACAGCGATTTCACGTTTCTCAGAGGCCTGAATCAAACATAAATTACATAAAATATGGGAAAACGTCAATTCAAATCCAAAAACATTAAATATGGGAAAACGTAAAATACGGGAAATGTATAAAAGCAAAAATCAGATAACGAAACAAAAATAGTAATAAAGGTTGCTACGATGACGCTTATAAAATGTAAAAATGCGATATTTTACGAAAAGAACATTATTGTACACGCCAGTTTAGATCATTCTAACACATTAAATAACGAATTCGGGAGTTTGGGTTGAAAATAGTCAGTAATAATGAGTCATTGAATTCAAAGTAAATACAGCATCTTCCAGGATAGGAACACTTTGCAAAATTTTTTTCTGGTCTTTATGATAAAGAAAATAGTCTTACACTATTATTAAACTCTAAAATGCAGTATTGAAAGAAGAGACGAGTTGTGTTTCCTCTTCTTCTTGTTCATCTTCATTGGCGGCCGATAAGTCCATAAGGTCAGCTGCGGATGGAGCAGAAGCGTTTCTGTTTTCATGGATTAACTTTCAACAGAGTGAATTATGTTTAAAAATGCACAGAGGGAAACACTTTTCATAATTTAAAAACATTTTTTCTCTTTTTTTAACAGCCAAGGGAAAACGTAAAATGCGGGAAATAAATGAATAACAAACTTTCCATCCGGGTTAAATTAATATTATTAGTGTACGGAAAAACTGGGACCTGAAGATAAAAAACGTAAAATGTGGGGAAAACGTAGATTCGAGGGACGTAAAATCGGGGTTCCGCAGTGAATACGATCAGCCAAGCATGAAGATAAATATTACCATGCAACAATTTTAACAATTTTCCAAAGCATTTTTTGAGAATATTCAAAGTTATTGAATTTTTTCCGCTTTTTTTGTCGTTTCGAACCACTGTGCGTCGACGCGTTTTTATTGCGGAATTAGCTATTCAATGGGGTGGTTTCCTTTAGTCAAAAGTACTACTTTTAGTCATTGAAATGGATAGAATGAGCAAAAAAAAAAATTACATGGACCCAGAAAATACTTTCATTTTCCCAACAGTTTTTTTTTTAATTAATTTTTTTAAATGTCGATTTTTCAAACAAGGCGTGGTCTTTATGACGTCACAAATGATGCATTTTGGCGCATCTTTCTACTACGGTTCCACGTTATGATAATCAAGCAGTGAATTAAAATTGCGCTCTACGCTTGCTATGAACTATATCGTTGCTAGTACACTGCAAATAATCAAACACTTTTTGAACACTGTTTTTCACACGGACACTTGTCCCCTTTTTTAGAACACTTATTTCGGAACATTTATTAGAACCGTTGTAAGATCACTTTTTAAAACATTTTTTAAACACGTACACTTGTCCCCTTTTTTAGAACACTTTTTTGGGTCAGTTTCCAAAACACTTCTAGAAACACAGTTCGGAACATATATTTAGTTCAGCATTCTTTTTAGCGCCTTTTTTAAGCACTTATAGGATCGCGTTAAAGACATGTTTTTGAACACTTCACTGAACATTTGGTGGCACACATACAGGTACAGGTTCTAGAATGCGTTTTAGAACAATTTCTTCGCATTAATATCATCCGAGGATACCTACCGCACAAATATAAAAGTAGCTTTTAGAAATTATAAATATGCACTAAATTAGTGTTCATTTTGAGACTGCAGTCTGATGATGGTTTAGGCTTTAGATGAATCTAATTATTAGTCAGCATAGCTACTATGAAAATTTAAAATACAATGATATTTCGAAGATAATTGAATAGCTTACAGCAGAATTGCACACGAACAATGTTTACCAATATAAAGGTTGCAGGAAAATGTAGTGCTCAATATTACTTAGTACAGAAACTGCATATATTTAAAATATTAATTTAAATATTTTAGTTTTCAAAGCTAATCCATACTGTAAAAAGTAATCAAAAGTGTACAAACAAAGGCTCACATAACTTCAGTTTGCTGCTTCATAAATTTCATTTTCAAAAATTTTAATTTCTCAAGATCAAAAAAAAAAAAAAAAAAAAAAAAAAAAAAAAATTGCCTTCATTGTTTGAATTTGTGCTACTTTGCTATTCAGAGATCTATTTCTTGGTATCTGATCAATGACCTTAAACATTAGTTGTGTTCTTTTAAAAATGTAAGTGTAGTGGAATTCTTTAATGACTAATTATTTCCTTGAATATTAACTAAAACAATGAGTGCTGGATCTGGGGGCGAAGGGGTGAGTTGGGACCCTTGCCCCCGTGAGACAATTTTTGGGGGACAACAAAGTTGTCCCATTTCCCGGGGGGGGGGGAGGGGTCGTTGAAACTCAATATAAAACTTGAAGGAGAATGAGTAGGAGCATCAGTTTCAAGATTTGCCCTAGCTCGGAAAAATCGTATATATCCGGCACTGACAATTATCAATTAATTATTTTTAGTTTTAGTTCCTTGCATAAGGAAGAAAAGTGTTCGCGAAAAACAAAATAAATAAAAAATTACTTAGTCGCCAGTGGCTGGCATACAATTTCAGTTTAGTAGCCCTTTTTTTACCATTAGTAGCCACTTTATTCAAAACATTTATTTATTTCTTGAATGAGGAAAAAATGTACTACATTAAAACATGAGCTGTGGAAAAGGTATTACCATATGAGATCTAACTGAAATTCCATTCATTTGCCTTTTTTCTATCCCCTCCCCCTCCCGCCAAAGGTGAGTACAAACCTTTTGTATAAGCTTCCAGGTTTGTGTTTGTTTTTAAGGGGTGCGGTTTGGATCCTGAAATTAATAATGGCTTTTATTATTGATTGAAAGGCAACATGTAATACTAAGGTTGGGATTGTTATTACATTGCAAACTAATTGCTTCAAAATAGAAATGATTTGTGTATGAAAATTCATTGGTGCAAAAATTGTGTGGCTGTTTCGGTTCTTAAGACGTGACTGGTCGAGTACTTTTTAGCTTCCATCATATGGCATTTAATCTCCTGATGGCAACTAAATGCCATACATTCAGGTCTAACTCAATCAGACAGTTAATATCAAGTTCATTAACTAATGCAGCTAAATTTAAAATACGGATGGGATTTATGCTTCAAACTTACGCACATAACACTGAACTGAGTTTATCAGACTTATCTAGTCATTAAACACAATATGTTTAAAATGAATTTATTTAACTTTATACATACACATTAAAAAATTTACATAACAATGCTTGAAACTATCATTCTTCTACAACCGGGTAAACCATTACCTAAAAAAAAAAAAAAAAGAAAAAGCCTTTTTTTTTTAAACAAACATACGCTAAATTACGAGAACACAAGCACTACGTTATACAATTATTTGTAGGCTATAGGGGAATGTGGGGCAAAGTGAAATGGTGAAATAATTACTTTTACTGCCAACAATCTCGTAATATTTTAACTATATAGTAGCACATGTACTCTATTCCAATCAGGAAAAAAATACATCTAGAGCTTAAAATTAATGATAATAATGGCAATTTTCAAAAAAGGACATTCATGTTGTAATATTTTGATGTAAGTCAAAAATTATTTTTGTAAGAATAAAATGATAAAATTATTGTTACTAACATTTTAAATATTAATTGAGACCTTCTAATATTTAATGCGGTATTTTTTACTTTTTTTAGTTAATTTTAAGCTGACTTGTATTTCTAATATTGGCAAAGTGAATGGGACAAAGTGAAATAGTTTATTTCGTTTACTCACTCAATTACACTGTTCGGCAAAAAAAAAAAAAAAAAAAAAAACCTTCAAAATGTTTCTGACATTTCGTCGGCTGATTCTTATGTTAAATGACCCCCTGAATCCGAATATGACCTCCGTTTTCTCCCTATACGTACCAATTTTTTTTAAAGCCCCCCCCCCCCCCAAGTTTTTTTCAATTTTCCTTAGTTTTAGAGTTTTTTTTTTTTTTTGGAGGTGAAAGGAGCTTTATATTAACTGCTAACATAGTTTTGGTGGGCAAGAGAGGCTCAAAGTTCAAGATCATGGACACCTATCACAAAAAAGGGGGGACTTGGGGTGTATACGTCCCCCCTCAAATATTAGAAAAATCACGAAAAATGATCTTTTTATTCTGCTTTTTTAAAAAAGATGTTTGTAAAAACATTTCGGTGTAGAATGAGAGTATAAGACTCTCTTCTATGATTCCTATGTCCAAAAAAATTTTCGCGATGTAAAAAAAAATTTAAAAAAAAACTGTTTTATGAATGTTGCACGTTGCATACGAGTTGAATCGCAGATCTTCAGTCAAATATATTCTTCTGGCTGATTCGTATATAAAATGACTCCTTGTTTCCAAATACGACCATCTTTCCCCCCATCACACCCCCTTTTTAGAACCTCCCCCCTCCCCTGATTCAAAGCCATTTATTGTTTTAAATTTTGAGGGGAAAATGAGCATTACAATAACCGTAAACATTATTCTGAATGACTAGAGATGTGCAAAGTTCTAAATCTTGTGCATATATAGCAAAAAAAAAAAAAAAAAAACTTGCCCCCCCCCCAAATAAAAAGTAGGGGAGTTCTACAAAAATCGGTACATGTAGGAAGATAACGGAGATCATTTTTGGATTCAGGGGGTAAATTTGCAGAAGAATCAGGTGGATTAGCCTCAGAAGCATTTGAGAGTAATTTTTGCTGCACAATGTGTTTGGAGGGGAGCCACCCCCTGTTTTTCTTTTTGCTACATATTCATAAGATTTTGAGCTTTGCACATATCTAATCATTCAGAATTATGTTTACGGTTATTGTAATGCTCTTTTCCCCCTTCAAATAAAAAAATGGCGGGGGAGAGGAGGGGGTAGGTTCTAAAAGGGGGAGTGATAGGGAGAAAGATGGTCGTATTTGGAAACAAGGGGTCATAGGGGTCATTTTATATAAAAATCAGCCAGAGGAATTCCTTTTTGAATGAAGACCTGTGATTCAACTCGTATGCAACGTGCGACATTCACATGATATTTTTTTTTTTTTTACGTCGTAAAAACTTTTTTGGACATAAGAGTCATAGAAGCTTAGTCTTATACTCTCATTCTGCTCCGAAAATTTTTTTACAAACACCTTTTTTAAGAAATCAGAATAAAAAGATCGTTTTTCGTGATTTTTCTTTTATTTTGAGAGGTTATACTCCCCCCCAAGTCCCCCTTTTTGCGATCGGTGTCCATGATCTTGAACTTTGAACCTCTCTTGCCCACCAAAACAATGTTAGCAGTTAATATAAAGCTCCTTTCACCTCCAAAAAAAATTAATTGCTCTAAAACTAAAGAAAATTGAAAAAAACTTTGTGGTCCTTTAAAAAACAAAATTGGTACGTATAGGGGGGAGGGAACAGAGGTCATATTCGGATTCAGGGGGTCATTCTACATAAGAAACAGCCGACAAAATGTCAGAAGCATTTTGAAGGGCTTTTTTTTTTGCCACGCAGTGTTATTTACAAAATCACTTACGGATTCATTTATTAATTTATTTACATTTCTTCATTCATTAATTCACTTATTTATTCATGCCTTCACACTTTCTTATTCATTCACTATTTTATACGGTTATTTATTTTTCTTCATGTATTAAGTATTTTATTTATTTAAGTATTCGTTCATTGTTTCATTATCTTTTTATTATTCATTCTACCCTTCTTTTAATCATTCATTTGAACAAATAAATTTTTTATGAGTGAATAGAACATTTTTTATTCAGAAAATTTTTTATTTTTCACTCTTTCTATGAAAAAAATAAAGGGAAAAATTTCCACTTTTTTTTTTAAATGTTCTTTTTTTGTAAAGTGTAATTTTCAAAAAAAAAAAAAAAAAAACTGTCTTCCTCCTTTTCTCCTTATCATCAAAGATAGCTAAAATGTTTTAGACGCATCAGTTTTTACAATTTTCCGGAGACCAACCCCCCCCCCCCCCCACCAACCAGAGTTTCCTTCCTCTAACATCACCAAAGATAGCTTTGAACTATACTTAAAAAAAAAAAACATTTTCAAAATATTGTGGTTAATAATACTCTTATTCCTCAAGTTACCTTACAAAAATGTTTTTACCACTTTAGCTTTAAAATATTTTCAGCTGAAATGAACCCAGAACATAAAATCCAAAGTTCCTTAAAAATGCCCTAAATGTACAGTTTTAAAACTGCATTCTTACATTTTTTCCTAGAGGTATCCTTCCCCCCTCTCCATACTTTTCCCCATCTTTACATAGTCAAAGACAGCTTAAACATATTTTAGACTAGATAAATCTCCGAGGGAGATCTCTCCTCGCCCTTTCCAGAACTGTAAAAATGGCTTAAACTTGCGTTACTAATATTGAATTCGGCATTTTTCTCAGAAAAAGGTCTGATATTTCCTGTTTCCTCAGTCTGTGGTCACCCTTAATCTATCTCTCAATGTGATAGAACATATAACAACTAAATTACAATTGAAATAGTTTTTACACTGCAACAGACATCACGTTTAGTTATCCAACAATTTTTACTAAGTCTTTCATGGAACTTTTCATGGTTCTCAAAAAAGAAAAAATGTTTTTGTGTTTACGTTTTCAGGTTGTACCTGTTTTACAAAGAACTAAAGTTTTTTTTTTTTTTTCAAATAAATAAAGGGTGAATTTTTTTATGCACATCTTTTTTATCACACGGCAAATTAAAAAGTGGGATTAAAGAAAAAACTATTAAGCATTTTTTTCTGAACTAGCGGTTTTAATTATTTTTGTGTCATGACCCCATTTTTAAGAACACGAGACCCGATACATGTATTGTACGTACTCAAAACACACATTTATATAAGGCTTCCTGTTTGCTCTAATTGCTTTAATGATTTCAAAAATTTGACTAAGATACTTAATAAGATTTTTAGCTAATGTTTTGAACTCAGATTATTCATTCGAACAATACTTTGCTTAGCACTTCTGCAAAACATCGATCATGAAACTCAAATTTCATGATTTTTTTAACTGCAACAGATAATAAAATTGATTATCCATAAATAAGATGCTAAATGGTACGCAATATTTTATCCTCAAAATTCAAGATAAAATTGATTGATATGAAACATTAGACAATATATTTTGTCAAACATCATTACTTAGAAGAATCTTGATCTCTGGACCTAGGTTCGAATCTCATTCATACTATTGTGGTAGATTTTGATCATATTCAAGTTTAACCTAATCTAAGCCGCAGAACCTCCAGCGATTCATTCATTTTCGGTTTGTTAAACCAAAAAGTTGTGCACAAGATGATCGATCTTATGGGATGTTTACAAGTAAAAATACTAACGTTTCAAAAAATTGCTAACCATAAAAATAAAATCACCTGAACTATTTGTAAAAACAAAAAGTAGATGACAGAACTTATAAAAAGCATTTAGATGAAAGAGATGCTTTTTTTTAAGATTGAAATTGAACAGCGTAAGAGATGCCCTTCGACCTTCATTAGAAATGTTTTTGGGTTATAACTCGTAGTTTAGGATCCCTTGATTAAACCTCCAATTCCGATGCTCTTAAAAAATTCTAAATCGAAAGATAAGGACAGGAGCCCTAAATCAATCGTCAAGTTTCAAAATTAGAATCGTAACACGTTAGTTTTAACGTAACCACACAGTTTTAAACCACAGGATTTCATTTTATTTCAAAACTTAAGCGGTATGGTAAATTATTAGTTTATTTAAAACAAAAGTATGAAGCTCAGGAAATGTACGAATACAAAAATTATCTGTAAAGAGTATAAAAAAGGAAAGTGGCGTACCTTTTGAGCATTCAAAAATATCACGAAAATGATTGCGGCCGATCCAGATTGTTTACAAACATGGCGTAGCTAAGAAAGCAGTGATTTCACAAGCACTCTCAAATCTGCGCGCTGTGTGTTCTCAAGTGTATTCCCAAACTTCGGCTGAATAGAGATTCCCAGCAAAACACATTCAGTGCACTTTTGGAACTTTTTTTTTTTATAACGGAACGGATTAGTAAAACATTTCAGCTTCATTTCTTTGTACATAACACATTCGAAATACATTTTAGCACATATTCAGGCAACTGGAACACTTAAAGAGTTTCAAATGTGTAGCGATTATTTGCAGTGTACACGTGAGTAAAGATGCGAATTAAATATTTTGTTCTATGAATGGCAACATTGAATGGCATTTCATCATTTATGATGTCACACGACAGAAGTGTAAACAATGAAAGCGCAGAGATTTAAGTAATTTTTTAAAAATATTAAACTTAAATAAATTTTTTAAAAAATGGTCAGATCCTATGTTTTTAAGCATGAAAAAAATACTTTTAAAAGTTTGGAAACGATCCCATTATCAGCTGATTTAAACGTTTTCATTTTTAATGCTGTTGTTATTCAAGATAGTACTGATGGATAGTTTTGAGTAACGGTTTTGCAGGATATAAATAGCAAGACATTAAATGTTTAATAAGGTAAACGGAACAATAAGCAGTTGTCAACATACATTAAACACTTTTAAATATGTTCGAAAGCCCTAAGAGCTACAATATGATCAAATGCCTTTACTTACGCGAGATTTCAAAGATTAATCCACAATTTTTTCAGTTTTCTACTTCATTCAAAGTAAAAGTAAATTTCGTTGCAACTTTCTTCGTCCGCCATTGAAATTGAAGCTGTCGTTAGATGATATGTTAGAGCGCATGCGCAAACGAGGCGCCCTCCTATTGAATGGTCTTTTAGCACTTTTATTAACGTCGTTCACCTACTGAGGAACCAAAAGCACCTGAACGACACTTCATAACCTCCGTTGCACCCTGAGGTACCGTTTTCCCCCCTAGGGTGAAATTATCTACCCTTGAGGCACTCCTGGTTTTAACAGTGTAGACGTTTATTTCGCGCTTTCTTTTCCAGCGGAAACCAATAAACAAGCTTGTACAAGGAAACTAACGTACAATAGATGATAAAAATGCAGAAAAATATAAAAAAAGGGAAAAATTTGCAGTTACTGCTCTTCATCTTCTCAATGCAGAATAGGGATAGACTAGGATGATGTAAGAAAATTTTAACTTTTCAAAGAGTACCGCGAATGAGAAGCGTTTGAAAACCTGCGGCTTAAGAGCAATTCCGTTCGGTTTTTACTGCCACAACTTGACCTCCTATGGTGTAACAGCTATCCTTTTACGAAAATTCCTTTCTTCATGCTTTCTCTAATAAGCAGATACTTAACATTAATTTTAAACCAAAATCTAAAAGTTTTACTTAACTAAAGAACCTAAATTACTTAAAACAATCAAAAATACAAAAAAAAAGGTGATGATTTCTATAAAAAATGTCGCAAGCAGCCCCAGTCTCCCCTACGTTCGATTTCACATATCGCAGCAAAGCTAATCAATAGCGCCACAGAACGGTTACAATATCACTTTTAATTAATGATCATTAATGAATAAGATTTTAAGGAAACTAAAGCAAAAAAAAAAAAGAAGAAGAAGAAAAGGGGGGGGGGGACAGAAAGAGAAAAAAAAAAAGAGCAGAGAGGGAAAAAAAGCTGGTAATGTAAATTTATAAAAAATTGTATGAAATATAAGGTGAAGCAATAAGAGTACTGCTGGAAACCGTCCAACAATCTGCAAGCATTTCAACAGCGTGGGAAGAAAATTGCAGTTTTTCTCTTCATTGTGATAACACATAAGTAGTTAAAAAATTACCAAATGTGCTGAAGAGATAAAAAAGCATATTAACGTTAACGGTTTGTAAAAACGCTCTGTAAGAACTCTCTCAGTGAATGCACAGAGAAAAATAAAATTTTTGAATCCAAATTTCACATTTTAGCTCACCGGTGAGGCACGAAAAGAAAGATCTTAACACTTATTTCTTAAAAAAATAGTTAATACTTGAAAATCCAAATGATAAATCGAAATTTTTCTTTAGAATTCCTTTGCGTGGGATCATAAATTACTGAAATACCTTTTCCCAAAATGAATGAAACTCTACTTATTTTTATGGAAAAAATTACGAAATCATCCCGAAAATAAAATCTATTTTGATATATAGCAACATCTCTGCTTTCAGTAGCAGAACATTTTTCTTTTATTTTTCTTCCCCTCTTAGAACTTAACGGGAAGTATCACCTAAATCAAGCCCAAAATTAAAAAGAAAACAGCCCCAAAATATCGTAATGAATCGCTGAAAACGATGCTACTTGATTACGGAGAGACAAACGAAAGTTAATCAGCTGTATTACTGATTGAAAGTCACGCCCCTTGTAATGTTTCACCCAGTGACAAATAAAACCACACCCTGTAGAGAAATCATTGGAGGATGGAGATGGCGTCATCCGGAGGAGGGCGTGTCCGAAGTCGTGATGCGGTTGCGGAATGCGACACGCGCAACCGACGGGGTGACGCTAAAATCTCAGTTTCCGCTTTGCATTGCCATGAAAATTCCATTTTCTTTTTTTGACTTGGTTAGTCATAAAAGGAACGGCGGGAAATGCCTAGACTTACATTTTTAGTACGCACAACTAATGTTATGGCTGTTTGAAGAAATATTTTTCCCCACACAAATGTCTTGTCATCAAGGCATTCGTGGTGAAATTTTATTCAAAGCGTTAATTAGGTTTTTCTCCTGTTTTAAAAGTATTGTCTGTTTTAGTCTGAATGCTTAAGAGAAACCACTTAGACAGGAAACTCAAATTTCAGCGCAGTTACTTCCGGGTTCTGATTTGAATTCCCTTTATGTTAAGTTTTTCACTGTGGTTTTTGTTTGTAATCTAAGCTAATATTTTGTTCCTTTTTTTTTTTTTGACTAATTAAGATGGAGCTTTTTTTCACTTTCAACTTTTTTCGTCGCTTTTTGAATTTTTATTAGTTTTTTGTTTAAAGTTCTTGGGAATGTTATAGTTAAAAAACAGTCCTTTATTAATGTTATTTTAAGGGGGCAGAGCAGGAGTTTTAAGTTTCAAACAAATATATATATATAGCCAGTACAAATTTGTACTATCGAAAATGATGAGTATGCTGAGATATGCAGCGCATTTTATTTTTTATATTCATAGCTATACTGCCTGGTCAGGTAAAAGACAGTAACTGCAAAATTTTCAATTTATTTTATGTTATTTTATTTTTTGTCATTTTTTGTACGATAGCTTGATTGCACAAGCTTGCTTATTTAGCTTCCGCTGAAAAAAAAAAGCACGAAAAAAACGTAAAAATCCAACATTTCCCTATTGTTAGTATTGAATCCGAAACGCTTTTCTTCAAATATCTCGGCAGATACTGCCGTTTACTAGCCCACGGCAGTATACTACTTTGATCAACATTAATTTAGCTTTCAACTTTTACTCTGACGCTTCCAAATACAGCGTGAATAAAGACTTTAAGGCCAGTAAGTTTTTTTGTGAAAAAAATTAAAGTAAAAGGATTTCAATAATATTGAATTATTAATTATTAATGTTCATTTGTAAAAAATAACGCAACAGACAAGTTTTTTGAAGTATGCAATTATCAGAAAAACAGTAGTATGTTCAAAGTTAGTATTTCAACCTGAGTAACAACTTTAAGGCCACCGGTATTTCTTTAATAATAAATGTAGATATACTGGAATAAATATCACATTAGTTAATAAGATTGTAGAAACCCTTCAACTTGTAGTTTTTTCATAATTTCTTCGACGTTTTGGTGCTCTTTGTGAAGATATCGAAAAGTAAGAAGTTAACTGATCGTGAAAGAGATCAGATTGAAGCTTTTTCTTCAACGGGGATGAGAAGCCGTATTATTATGAAAAAAATAGGAAGATCGAGGAATATGGTCAATAATTTATTAAGACTGAAAAATAATAATGGTAAAAAAAGAATACCGGGGGAAGACTTAGAGCTTTGTCATCGCGTGATGAAAGAAGAGATTTGCAAACTTACATCATATGGAAAGTACTCAACCAGGAAACTTATTCTGGCGACAGGCTTAAATGTTTGTTAAAAAACGATATATAACACAGTAAGAAGGTGTGAAATTTTTATTTATGCAGCAAAATTGACTAAGCCTCAGTTACTGAATAGGCACAATATAGAGTGTTTGAACTTTAGCCATAAAGTCATGACTTGTGATAAACAATGTATACAATTATTATTATTATTATTTTTTTTTTTTTTTTTGATGAAAAGAAGTGGAATTTGGATGGACCAGACTGATAGAAGTACTATTGGCATGGTTTACGAAGAGAAAAAGAAATATTCTTCAAGCGTGAATTAGGTGGAGGCTCTGTCGTGACTTGGGGGTGCTTTGCTTTCAATGGTATGGGCTGAATTGCGTTTGTTTCCGGTAAAATGAATTCACAAGCATATCAAAATGTCCTCACAAGTCATCTTTTACCAAATGTCGAATTTATTGCTGAAGAAAATTGGAAACATCATCAAGACAATGCACCTATCAATTCGAGTAACAGTACAAAAAATTGGTTCCAAGTCAACATTGTTGAAACTTTAAACTGGCCAGCTATGTCTCTGGATCTCAACCCAATCGAGAACTTACGGGGCGACTTAGCAAGAAAAGTTTATGCAAATGGGAGACATTTTACTTCATTAATAGAGCTGAAATCTACTATCGAAGATGAATTGTATAAAACAGATCCCGAGCTTTGTCAAAAACTAGTTTCATCTATGCAAACAAGAATATTTGAAGTCATTCGAAGAAATGGCTACCACACAAACTTCTAAATGTTTTTATTTTTTTTCTTCCTGTGCTTTTTTCTATGTTGGCCTTAAAGTTTTTTGTCCTGACTCAAATATTGATCTGTAACATTTTCTGATAA
This sequence comes from Uloborus diversus, assembly GCF_026930045.1. NCBI lineage: Eukaryota > Metazoa > Arthropoda > Arachnida > Araneae > Uloboridae > Uloborus > Uloborus diversus. Next base: position 100,553,597 of record NC_072732.1, read on the forward strand.
TGAAATAATTACAAATGATTATTTTGTCTTTTTTCACTTGTATTTAAGGGGAATAATTAGCACTCAAATTATGTTTTGATTCTGGTTTAAGATGCGCCCAATTTCTCAAAAAAAATTACTAGCCTTAAAGTTTTTACTCATACTGTATGTTCTATAACAAAAAAAAAGGTACTCAGTATAAATCACCGTAAAAAGAGATCCCCGTAGAAAGCACCGTAACGCCGCGCCGTTCCACTACTGCTGTTCTCGTAAAATAAATTCCCATTTCACATAAGTATGGTCACGACTCAGAATGCAACTATTTCTCACTGGCGTTTCAGAACTGGAATCCATTTTCCGTTAAATTTGGCGACTTTTCTAGCGTCACCATATTTTAATACATCACATTTCGATAACGGGGGAGGGGGGGGGGGCGAGGGCAAATAATTTATGCGTCAAAAAATATGTTTCACTATGTTCTTTTAACTATTTCTTTAAAAAAAAATTCATTATTACACTATTGTGTAGCTCGTTGCTCAGTAAAAAGATTAAAAAATCTTTCCCTTTTTTGAAAAAGTACTCAGCGACTGCTTTGAAAAAAAAAAAAAAAAAAAAAACTTCTCTGAAAACTATTGACTAAGTCTTCTAATATACCTCGATTGTATCCTGCTTCGAAACTGAGAAAAAAAACTCTGCAATGAGCTGTCAAGTAAGAGTAAGTTCACTCGTCGTTGGCTATTGTTTGCAAACGGTAGGTTAATAATTTAAATCTTGCCGACGTTCGAAATGTTCCTAGGTTTGCACACAACATATAATGCAGGAATGCAGGAATAAAATTTTCCAATTGTTCCAAATTGGTTTCAAAAAGGTTCAGAATTAAAAAAAATATATATTGCAATGTATGTGATACATGAATTTAATACTGAATAATGACTATGTTGTAATCCTTTAACTATGGTATCTTATTTATGTATTAATAACAGTCATTTTAATACTGGAAAGCCTTCGTAACATTTTATGCACTTATTACATTGTAAGATTTTCCCCACAGTATAAAAGCTGAAGCAACACAATTCAATGTCGAGACATAATTTCAGCATAAAAATAAATTTAAAAAAGGCAACTAAAGAGTTGCAAGTGTTGGCAATATTTAGAAAGTATCTCATTTTCAATTAGAAAAAACCAACAGGAAACAAAATTATGAGCCCAAGATGCTTTAAGAAACCAAAATTCTTCACGGTTTTTTTCATTTGTTTCAAAACAAAGCACCGAAATCCGAAACTATCATAACAAGTACACTGTCATACGCTAATTGAAACAGAACGCTAAAAACTTACACACGCAAATGACTAGAGTAAATTTTCCAGGCATAGAGAACTTTTTAATGACTGATTCCTTTTTTTTCCCACAATTTAATCAACTGTGACTCTTAAATTCACTTTAATCTTCGTTTCTTATGAAACCCTACTAAAAACACATCCTTTAGTAGTCCGCATTCAATAGTTGAGCGTTGCGTCAGTGGAGAAGGTAGGTCCCTGTAAGATAACTTTTTTGCACATGCATCCTAGTTGCTGTGAAACATGTTTTACAGAATAGTAGGAAGCGCCAAATTTTTGTCCGAAGGCTTTTCTACCATCCAATCTCAGAGGTGATTACAATCAAATATGTTCGATTGCTGCTGCGATTGTACATGCCAGGGGTTCCTAAACTTTTCAGAGAATGCGAATTGGGTTGTTTCCCATTTTTTTTTTTTAAAGAGATTGTCAAAAACATGGGGTCAGTTATTTTTTTCCTTATTTTTGACTATTTTCTCTCTTAAAAAATAATCTTAAACGACATTCAGCCGTTGTTTACATTTTCGTTTCTGACGTCACAAGTAAGCAAATCGCTAGGGTTACCAGAATAAAGTTTCAGGACACTGCCAAACTTCTCTAAATGAATATTTTTGGGTCTGGTGGGGTAAAGTGGTCATAAAATACAGGTTTTTTCAACTTAGGTAAATAATAAACACAAGATTTTTTTTTAATTTCAAATTTTTTTGTAATTCTTTTACATTACGTTAATAAAGAATACGCTACACTAAATTTTTGGAAGAAAAAAAAATTTAAATAGCCCAATGGCATTTTCATTTTTATGTGTGTTAATGATCTGGGTTTGGGTAAAGTGGTCATAGTTTAAAAAAATAATCTAAAACCATCATAAATAACCGTATTTTTTTTAATGCTCAACACATCTAGTTCTTTTGAAAATTTTAACTTTATTTAAGCACATTTTTGATTTTCATCTGTGGTGTTTTAACCATATTCACTCCTGAATTTCATCAATATCATCAGGAAAGGTGTGATAATTTTCAAAGTTTTATTTCTTTAAGAATACCCTGAAGATAGCGTCTGAATAATGTATAAACTACCTAAATTACATAATAAGAAAACATTACACTGAAATAGAGCTCCGAAAAAATATTACTTAATTAAAAAACAAATGGGGAAAAATGATGAAACTATATTTATTTATTCAATTTTTGCGAAATACTTCTAGTTCTAAGCTTCTACTTTTAACTGATATTTGACAGATGTTTTTTTTTTTTTTTTTTTGGAGAGGGGAAGGAGGGTGGCATAAATTATTCTACTGAAAAAAAATTTGAAAGCTGTGGTTGCAGAAAAAATTCTATGATATATTTCTTTAATTCACTCAATATGCTATATCAAATTCAAACTCAGTTGTATTTAATTCATTTTACTTTAGAAACAATAAACGGTTAGAAAATTTAATATTTAGCTGATATATGTCTTATAAGTTAAGATAATATGATTTTAAATGAAGGATATATGTTAAACTTAACCTATTACCACTTTACCCCATCCTACTTAAGTTGTTCTAAAATAATATATAAAATGAATCCAGCTTAGTTGTTTATGTAGGCGTGATTTAAAGACATCCGGGAGGCTGCCAACACAACCAATCTGCTAAAATTTCAATAAACGCAGTTTTACGAAGAAGTTAAAAAAGCGGTTTAGATTTTAAAATGTTTCATGAGCACACTAAACAAATATTTTCACGAAATGAAATACTGCCAGTTTTAAAATTTTAAATTCGGAATATAGTTCTTAATTGTTAAAATCTAAAATAAAATATTTGCACTCATTCTCTCATTTATTTCGAATATATAACTCTTTATTAGATTTATGACCACTTTACCCCATTGACCACTTTCCCCCACCAGACCCTATTTAACTGACAATTCGCGTTCCGCTAATAAATTGTTCACGGTGAAAAAATCATTAAAAGGCGATACCATGCCGGAAAAGATAACCACGAGCTCCAATTCAAGACGGCTTTCATCACATGTGACGTCACACGATGAAACATTTTGACTTTAAAATCAGACATTAAAAAAAAAAAAAAATGATGAACAATTAAATGTTGGGGGGGGGGGGAGTATTTTCTGGGTCCATGTTATTATTATTAATATTATTTTTTGACTAAAAGTAGTACTTTTGACTGAAGGAAACATCCCCATTGATTATAGCAGTTGTTTTTCTTTAGACAGCAGTTCGTTTTCGATTCTATCTTCATAATTAGCTATACTTTTTTGATATTTTTTTCTTCCTAATTCGTAAACCCTCTATAAATAGATTACTTTCATTCGAATTTCAAATAAATTCATGTGGTTTCCTACTTTAATGACAGGTACTAGCCTGTGCTTCCGTGAGAAGTTAAAGAAATGAGGCTTTGAGATATCTGACGAAACGCGTTTCGGATTCCATAAAAAACAATGGGGTAGTTTCCTTCAATCGAAAGTACTACATTTAGAAACTGAAATTGATAGAATAAGCAAAAAAAAAAAAAAAAACATGGAGTCAGAAAAAAACTTTTATTTTCTCAAAAAATGTAAGTTTTCATGTTAAACTGCTAAATTAAAACGTTGAAAATAGATGGAACATACAGATTGCAAAAAACACGCGAAATAAGTTAACAAAAGTCGACATACAAGCGCTATGATAATGCGCTTTTACTCCAGCTAACGAGTAAATCATGCATATTTCTCAAACGAACAATAATGTTTTTATCGAAATCATTCTGTGTGTTTTGTTTTTGAATATGCTGTAATTTGTTTTGTGTTATCTCTTGTACTGTTACGTATTTTGAACCGATCGTACTTTTTCTTTTAAAATATTTTAAAAAAAACATGAAATTGGAAATTAAATGTGATAGCGTCTTTATTTATTTCTTTTCCTTCCTTTGATTTTTTCTGTCTTGAAGTACGAAACGTAGCTATTACAGTCTCGACATTGTATTGACTTTGACAAGTTTGATGAATTAAAGCTGATGTTAAATTCACAAATTTTTTGTGTTTATTGTCTACTCTTCTCTTTATGATGACGTTAGAGCATTAGCCGATCAGTAATATATGTGAGGATAACCTATTACTTGAATGGTCTATAGAACATTGTAGCCTTCGGAAAATATTTCGTACAGAAGAGACAAATGGTCTAGAAAGGTCTGAGCCTTATTATCTGCTGTTTTTATTTCGTAGCATCTGCTAAGATCGTTCGAGCAATGAACAACATCATTTATAAACATTACACGTGCAGTTTAAGTTACTTAAAGTAAATCGTGACGAATTTACTTATTTAAAATAAACTTTTGGAATCTACATAGTAAGGTAAATACTAGATGTATTTTAATTTGAATTAATCAGCTATAAAATAAGAGTATTATTATTTTCTTTCATAAATAGTATGCTTAACGTAACATAACCTAAAAAAAATCGAATGATACAGAAAAATGTTTTTTTTTTAATCAAAAATTTCTTTCATACTTTTCTTCTTAATATACCCGAACATTGAATATGTGAAGCTATTCAAAATAACAATACAAGAGATAACACAAAACAAATTATTGCATATTCAAAAATAAAACACACAGAATGATTTCGATAAAACATTATAGTTCGTTTGAGAAATGTGCCTGATTTACTCGTTAGTTGCAGTAAAAGCGCATTATCATACTGCTTGTATGTCGACTTTTGTTAACTAATTTCGCGTGTTTTTTGCAATCTCTATGTTCCATGGATTTTAAATTTTTTAATTTAGCAGTTTAACATGGAAACTTACATTCTTTGAGTAATTAAAGCTTAAATTTTAATAAATAACTTAAAATTATACGTAATGATGATTTTTTTTTTCAAATTCGAACATTCTTCGTGTTTTTTCATTTTTTGTGAAATTTTCCCATATTATTGTACATATTTTTTATACCATCAGAAAGTAGAGAGTTCAACAAAAAAACACGCTCCGAGTTTTAAAAAAAATCATATATTTTTCGATTGAAAATTACAAGTCTTTTTTTTTAATCAAAAATAGAAGAAAAAATAAATATTTTAAATTTAAAAAATGCAGTGTATTTGAGACATAAAAAGGTAACTTTTCACTAAGTTTCGTGAAAAAAAATCATTTTTTATGGGAGATAAAAATAAAAAACCAAAAAGTTAGTTTTTTGAATTTTTCGCATAAATTTTGAGATTATGTAAAAAAAGTGCAAACACAAAAGTTGTAGTTCTTTTTATTAAAAACAACTTTGTCATTTACTTTTTTTTCGATAGGAATCGTAGTTTTCCCGGATATCGTGATAAACCGTCACCCCCCCCCCCCTTAAACCCTCCTCCCTTCTCGAACTTAGATCGCCCGTAAATTATTTTCCCTATTAATTTCATTATATTTTCTAACATTTGGGTTTCATCCTGTTCTATTTTTTTTTTTTGGTCTCAAACATTCTTCTTCTTCTTCTTCAAGTGGCACTACAGCTCGTTATAGGCTTTTGCCTGACCCACAATTTTGCTCCAGACTGCCCTCTGACCGACCTTCTCCCTCCATCTGCGGATCTTCATTGTTTCCAGGTTTGCAAGAACATCATCCAACCATCTCTTTCTAGATCGTCCTCTGGTCCTGGTTCCCGAAGGTTTCCGTTTCAGGATCTTTTTCAGTCTAAAATTATTGTCTGTTCGCTCAATGTGAGCAAGACATGAAAGACGGTGGGCTTTTATAAAGCGAACTATATTTTTTCCTTTAAGGATATTCTCAATTTCAATATTGGTTCTTACTCTCCACTGATCACCCAAACATTATTGGCACTGGCCTAATATGGTAGAGTCATGGATCGAACTAACTTTGAAACAAAACGAGTTTTTGCCCAGATTGAGAGGTATTCGTTCAAAATCGTTTTGTGGTGTGATTATACAGACAAGGAAATATCAGAAGAAGAAAAAAAAAACGCGTTTGAAAATTCATGGATTGACCTAGTTTTGATGCTAAACGCCTCACATATACACTGTAAAGAAATTCAGAACTACATCTAATTTCGGTAACATATATGAAAAACCAAAAATAATTCTGGTTAAAAGCCAAAACTTAACTAAACTACTAAAACCAGAACGAAAAACCAGAATCTAATTTCAGTAACCTTCCTGAAATTAACCTGGAATCTTTCTGAAGAATTCAGGAATCTTCCCAATAAATGACGGTAATGGATTGCAATAAATCAGGAGACTTCCACGGAACTTAGATATGTTTATAGCAAAAACTTGAAAACATAATTAACATCCTGATTTACCAGGAAGACTAATTAATCTAACATGGCCAAAGCTAAAAAAGGAATTATAGCAAGCAAATGCCGAAAAGCTAGTCTGCCTGCCATTCATGCAAAGTTACAGCGTCCACAGACTTCACTTCGCCCTTGTTTGGCGCTCAGTTAATCTGGAAGGACCGTGACTGGGTTGAAGGCAGAATAATAGGCCACTTTATAAAGAATCTGAGTATATCTTCAATGGTAGATAAAAATATTTTTCTCAACAGTGAGAAGTCGGCAATCGGGAAACTTGTACCGATTTAGGAAACCTTTTGCAAATATAGGAATTTTTTTTTTTCACAGAAGACTGATTGAAACCCGTGAAATCCCAGAATTTTGCCCTGAAAGAATCTGTGACGTTTCGGAATTTTCAAAATAATAATAATAATAATAATAATAATAATAATGATAATTAAAATAATAATAACAATGTGTGGCGTAAAGACACATGATGGAGGTGAAACTTTTCTATATTCTTTTATACATTCTTAACTGTCACTTCACCTGCACGCTTTTTCTCAAGCCACGCTCTTGTTCTTTCTCAGCCTGGCTTCGGTATATTTACAACAATATTGTATATTTTAATGAAAAAAATTGATTGTAAACAACGGTAAAACTAAACAATACTCGAAAACCGCTTTTTAATTGTTGCCAAAAAACAATGAAAAAAATGGTAATTATGAAGTTAATTTTGCTAGTAAAAGTTTAAAAACTGATTTTAAAGCTGAACTTGAGCAATGTGGATTAAGCTTTTAAACTGATGACTTGATTTGAATAAAAAAATCTTCGAAAACTTGCATTATTTCAAAAGTTTAAAATCAACAAAATCCACAAATATAGATGTTTCTTTAGATTCAGCCATGAAATTAATTTGTTAAATTATTTAACAATACAAACGTTAAAATTACAATTATTTTTCCTTTTTTTTGGCAACAATTAAAAAGCGGAAGTATTTTAATTTTATTACTATTATTTTTTATTGTTATTTTTTTAATTACTATATTATTTTTTACTGCTTTTGGCAGCAATTAAAAAACAACTACGTCATTTCCGTTACACAAAAAGATTGCAGATTAGAGTTTCAAAGCACTCTCATAAAAAAGGTTTTACTTAAAAAAAAATTCAAAAATTCAGATACTACTCTCTTTATACGTAGGTTTTACATGAATTACTTTTTTTTAGGCTTAGGGATCGTTGTCGAAAACGTTATTAAAGTGGAAAGAAACGTCACCGTAATTGGAAAAGATAAATGACTTCGAAGAATAAAGCTTTTTTTCCGGCCATCTTTTCTTTTTCCTAGATGCACATAATCAGAGGAGATGGGAGGAAAAAAATGGATTGCATGCTTCCTGCTGTTCCCACAGCGACGTGGGAGGAAACTGCGTTTTAATGACGCGGCAACGCTAACAGCTTTCATTTAATTGGCTGAAATCACAGAGAAATCGGTTTTTCATTGGCTCTAATTTCATTATCACCCTTTTTCTACTTTGCATGTCCCGGATGTTTTTCTAACTTGTTTTGGGAAAGTTGAATCCAAGTCTTTTAAGCTGAGGCTGAAGACTGGAAAAGAATTGAATTATCTAATAAAAATAAAAGGATCCCAAAAAGAGAATAAATATTCCAGTATGATAAAACCCTTCACAGACAAATGAAATTTTTTATTTCAACCATTTACTGCAAAAATGTAAAAGAAAGTACAGTAAAGATGAACCCCAATAAAAATGATCATGTTTACGCAAAACGTTCAGAAATTCTAAGATTTTGTGCGTATAATTTTATACTGTTCACAGTATTTATTTTTTAAAATAACTTAGAAATTCATGAACTCCAACTGATTTTTTAGAGTAACTGACGCAATTTTTAAATTAAAACTGTGTTAAATAACCCTGTTTTTTTGTAAACTGTTGAGAAAAGTTGCAGTTCTTATACAGTGTGTTCCATTTTAACCTGCAAGACCTTTATTTTCGCAACCTTTAGTTCTAGATGCATACTTCCAATTGAAAAAATGTTCAAAACCAGATGCGGAGTTAAGATATTGAAAGTTTGAAGCAAAACTAAAAATGAGCCAAAAAATACAAAATTTAAGTTTTTATACAGGCCCTAGGTCCCCTAACATATTTAGAGAAATAATCTCCATTGAAAACTATTACTGAAAAAAAAAAAAAAAAAAAAAACTTGACATTTGTGCGACCAAAACTCAAACAGATATTCCAGTTCAAAGTTCTAAGGGACTATACAGAAGATGAGATTGGAACTTATCGCCCTTTCAGAAGAATGACAGGTTGTCAAAGCAAAAAAAAAAACAAAAACAAAAAAAAAAAAAACAGGGTATTTATATTTTTCATTGCTATTCAAAAATAAATGCAAATGTTATGCCGTGGTACACAAAACACACTGCAAAACCTCGAACGATTTGATTTATATTTTTTATTGCTATTCAAAAATAAATGCAAATATTATGCCGTGGTACACAAAACACACTGCAAAACGTCGAACGATTTGAAAAACCACAATCTATGCAGACATATAATTTTAAACTTGTTAACCGCTATATTTTCCCATATTGACGGCGAGTGTAAAGTGGTGTAAGTCACAAAACGCTGCGCTTCATATCTAGGTAAATATTCGTCGTACTAATGTCAAACTTTGAGTGTTGGAATTTATTTTAACGGAGATTATTTCTCCAAATATAAGTTAGGGGACCTAGGGCTCGTATAAAAAGTTAAATTTTGTATTTTTGACTCGTTTTCATTTTTGATTCAAACTTTCAATACCTTAACTCTGCATCTGCTTTTGAAATTTTTTTCAATTGGAAGTATTCATCTAGGACTAACGTTTTTCGAAAATAGAGGTCTTACAGGTTAAAACAGAACACCCTGTATATTGACTCATTGCTGATTTATCTAACTATGTTATAAAAACCTAATGAAAGTGTAGCAGCACCGAATAATATCGTAGAAACGTATATGATATCGAAAAATAGAACTGAATTTCATAATTGATGGTTAAATTTTCAAGCAAAGGTTAAAACAGATATAATGCAATGCATAATATTTTGCAATAGGTTAAAATAAGACTACATCTGCACTACAGTTTTACAAATTTATTTGCACAATTCTTTTGGAGTTATTTTACAAATGTAGCTTAAATTAGAGTATGTGCCAAATGGTGGGGGATTAATTGATACTTGAGATTTTGGCTCAATCACCCCTCTTCTGGGCAACTCGTTTCATTCTGGCAATATTGCAATTCTGAGAGAAATTATCGCCCAGAATATACAGGGTGATTCAAAAAAAAAAAAAAAAAAAAAAAAGAAAGAAAGAAAAAGAAAGAAAAGAAAAAGATAGGGTTTAGTAGAACTGCCAAGTTCGGAATATTGGACCTACAGATTTTTGGGAGAGTTTGAATGAAAGAGCACGTTTGTACAGCTTTGATTGGCTACCGATAGATATATCTGAGTGTTATCATACATACCCTCTTGTCATTTATTATTTAGTTAGTCAAAATGGGGGAACAAGGGAGAGATCAATTTCTTAAACGCTTGGCTTTAAGCTTTAACACTTAATGATACAGTACCCCACGTACGTCACCAGACTCGACACCACATGATTTTTTCCTGTTGGGATATGTAAAGGAAACTGTGTTTATACACTAAACAATTTGTGTATGGTTAGAAGGATTAGCGGGTCTAGCTTTACACGAATTCTAAAGTGAGTAGCATTATTTTTTTTTTAAACCAGGACCAGGGGGCAAGTGGACTGAAGTAAAATTTTTTGAAGACAGTTCGAAATTTTCGGGAACTATGAGAGAGTTTAAGTCCCCCCCCCCCCCGGTAAAATTCTTCAAGTATGCACACAAAAGTAATTGAAATCATGGGAAAAAAAATTTAAAAAGTTTTGTTTTTTTCTTTTGAATAATTTTTCAGTTTCAGAATGTGTTGTCAGCCTACAATTTTTGGAAACGGCAAAACAAAATTTTCGGAATTTTCTGAAATTTCGGATCACAAACACCCCTGTTTTAACCTCAAATGGTTGGGGGAACTTTTTCATTATGGTTTGTGTAAAGTCACACCTGTCAAAATTACTTTTAAAACAGAGGTAGAATTCAAAGTACATGCTTAAAGATCAGCATCGACGCAAATCGCCTAAACTTCATTTGCGAAACGAAGCTGGGCCTTCGTGGCCGAGCGATAAAAAACTCTTAGCTACCTGTGAGACTAGAGTTGTAGGTTCGATTCCACTCAGGTGTCCTGGGTGATATTTCCTCTCTTTGTACTACAAAAAATGTCACGTTTGTATATTAAAATAAGTTTCGAATTGGTGTAAAGTTGATCAGTGTATATTGGTTGTGAAAAAGCATGGACTTAATAAATGAATGATTGAAAGCAAAAGCTGTAAAGAAGACAAAAAACAAGAGGTTTCTAGCATGAAATTGCAGTATTTCATACTGTTATATCGAAATTTTAAGTATTGTAATTTGCTAATTTATTTTCATGCTTTCAAATTAAAACGTATAGAATGAGATTATTATTTGATCATTTAATATATTTTGTTAACATAAATCATCGGATAGTTTTCTTGAAATATAAATCAACTTGTACTTACACTTAGAAATGGGTAATCGTCCGAGAAACTCAGGTAAAAGCTTAATTTTTGCCAATGTACAACCTTTCAGACACTTTCTCTGTAATCATACAGAAAATTATGATGTAACCTTACACAGAAATTTGTGAAACGTTATGCTATAGATACATAACCATGGGGTAATCTTCCACAATAGACGTGTAACTTTACACCAGTTATATCAGCTAAGTTACTCCAGAGTAGTGAAGGCAGCTATAATGCCACCGACTTTGTGGACTAAGGTTACACAGTTTTGTTTTATACTGTATCCCCCTCCGTTATGGCTCTTCTAAAATTGACTGAACCACAAACGAGGAAAAAATATCTATCTCTGGATATTGTAGCTTTGCGAGAATTGTGGGAAAATAAGCTGTTTGACTGTTCGGCATTTGCTTACAATCCTGTCTTAGCTTCCGCCATATTTTTTAGAAGCCTTCCGGAAAACCTGGAAAGTTCCAAACTGTTACTGCAAACATATCTAGGAGTAGGTTATCGTCAATGGATCGTTCCATGAATGGACCGCGACGATATTTCCGCATTCAGAGTTTGGGCTGGCTCGGAATCAGTTTTAGTGCCTTAATCTGTCTGAAAACAAGTTTAATGCTGAGTCGTCCGTCAAAGAACTAGAATTACTTTTTTGTTTCCAATAGGGCTGTGTAAGAAGTCATTTGGTTTTTACCAGACCTACTGCTCTCCCCGACAAGGCATCAGTCTTTCACGTGACACCATTAAGGCGCTGATGCATGCCTCAAGTAGTTTTTGACGCCCAAGGCACCGGGGCTCTCTTTTGAAGAGAAACTGCGCTAGGAATTAAATTTTGCAGAGGGAATTCAAAGCTAAACGAATATTCAAGATATCTTTTACATGCCGCATAACTATACGACATGGGCGCTGACAATTTTCTGCATCTTGAAAATCCACCGACTCACCACTTCAGGTCAGAACCCGGGTCTCAGGCGTACAAGGCCGGCACCTTACTCTCACGCCACCAACCGGCTAGAATAATTACATTATATTGTTAAAAGCCCAAGTAAGATAACTACCATTCACTTACTAATGATTGACATTTTCATTTTGTTATAACATGCTGTGAATGTTCTATGAATGTACTACCTGATATCGGTTTATTCATAGAAACTCAAAAATATTATTATAATTTCAGCTTAATTTTCTTTGATAATTACTATTTTTAAAAATAAATATGATTATAATGAAAAACATTTCTTAAATTTATGGAAATTCCCTTAGATTATCATAATTTTAACGTAAGAACTTCTAGAATTGATTCAATATTTTTATAAAATAAATTTAAATTAATTTTCAGTTACTTTTGTAGTCCGAAAAAAATACCAATAGGAGTAAAATATGGACAGTGGCCAACTGAGAGCATGGAACGAGCTATTGCAGGCTATAGGCATGGGGCCATGGGCCTTAACGAACTCATATGACAATATGGAGTCCGGAAGTCAACTTTAAGGAAACATATGGAAGGTATAAACCGTTTTGCTGTTCACGGGCAGCAACAAGCATCTTATTACAAGTTTGGGAGATATACCCCCAAAACAGAAAAAGAATTAGGGAATCATAGTTTGTAACTAAATAAGTTTTTTTTTTTTTTAATAAAGAATTGTTTCCAAGGATTTATGTGAATTGGCGTTTCTTCAAGTGGCTGAGAGAAACAATATGTCTCACAGATTTAATGAAGACAAAAAGTCTGTTGAAGTATTGCTGTTGCATATAAAAGCAACGCGTGTTAAAAAACACAGAACAAACCTTTAAAAAAAAAACCACCACAACGTCAATTTTCTGTTTATTTTTCTCCGAAAGCGGTGAAAAAAATCTTTAAAATGTTGCCGTACTTTCGAAAATTGATGAATTATTCCTGAAAAATTGGCGTTGTAATAAAAAAAAACACTTTTGAAAAATAATATATACCAGGCCGCTTTGCCCCCTGCTCGCTTCTCTCGCCAACACCCGATTCCCCCCAATATTTTGAATCATCAACACCACGGATTGAATCTTCCGCTGAATACGGTCATGAGGGTAATGCCCTACAGGATTACGGGGATACACACGGATGCCGAGTGGGCGCGAGATTGGAATAATTTAAAATGCTGGAAAATAGCCTTCTTAAAATCAAATTGATAAGTTCGCTATTTCCGAAAAACGCAGTTAAAAGTCAATATTATTAAGTTATTCAAATCAGGAAATCTAATTGAAACACCTAGGAAAAGGGTGCCAGTGTCAAAAAAAAGAAAAAAAAAAGGACAGTACCAGTACAAATGGGAAAAGAAATTATCATCTGTATTGTTGCAAGTGTTGGTACTAGAAACCTGGTAAATGCTGATGTGCAGCATGATTTAGAAAAACCCTCAGATATATAATAGCCAATGATCGAGTAACGCTGACGTCATTCACATAAAACTCGCGCCACGCAATGATAATTTGATAACATTTTTTGGTAATATTTGACATGCAGGGAAGGCTTTATTTTAACTGGACTGAACTGGATCCGACAAATTAACTGTTTTACTGGTAAGACCAAGGCTTCATTTGATACGCGTCTTATTACGTGACGAAATCTACTTCACTTGATCACTACTCATACTACTCATCTACTTTACTTCACTTGATACGCGCAAGACGCGCATCGAGTGAAGCCTTGGTAAGACTAATTTTAGGAGAAGGAAGAAACATAAAAATGGTCAACAATGAACGCTATCTATTGGAGTTTAGGGTTAATCCACTGGAGTTAGGGTTAAAATGTCAGCTTTCAAAATATCACCAAACAGGCAATGACTTCGTTCAAATGTAGAAGCAATATTTCAACCATCATTCCTTGACGGACGATTTTCTATTGTTTCAATAAAAGCTTATATTACGGTTGAATTTTGTACGCGTTTTACTCAAAAACTGTAAAATGTTCACTGATATCCCTTTGCTTCTTACCGCACCAATTTATAAAAAAAATTGCCGTATTGATCAGCCAATTATTTTTTTAAGAAAAAGTATGAGATAATGTTGTCTATAACAAATGAACAATGTTTAGCGAAAATTCTTTTTTCAGACGCGTAAGGTAAAATTCGTCGCATTTTCGCCTGAACAATATTTTCGAATTTACTCCCAGACGTTCTATTTTAGCTAAAGGTCATGATATCCAAGTAAATTCGAAGACCACGACCGTGGTCCTTGCCATTGAAATTTTATTCGGATAGAAAGCATCGGTTCGAACTCCCAATGGAACATGCTGGGTTTCTCTACATCGAACTCACATTATTGTATCTGGACGGGGAGGGAACAAACACACGACAATAAGACAACAGCAGAAAAAAGAACCCTCCAAATCCGAGGCGCCACTGTCTCCCATCATTTCTTAGGTCACGGAACATCCTAACAAAAGGACCAAGAAATACAAAATTCCCTTCCCCCATTAAAACGAAATCAGCGTTTGGCTGTCGCGCCGCTCAGACGCCGAGATTTCGACCACCCCATCCCATCCCTTTGCTCTTCCGCATCCAATCGGGGATCGTCTCCTCCCCCTCCCCCCGGGCGGCAAACGGGCGCCTGTACGCCATTTGCAAGACAAGACAAATGGCCTCTTTGCTCGGGACGATGGCTCCAGACTGGGAACTTTTGGTCCCTTCCCCTGCATCTTACAAAGCCCCTCTCCCATTGCTCTTCCGCATCTTTTCATCTAAGATGGCGATGGGGGATGCTGCGAATTTTCGTGGGGGGGGGGGAGAAATAAATCGAACTTTTGCGCAGTTTTCCCTCTCTTTCCAGCCTGGAAAAGACGTTCTGAAAGGAGGGTTGTGGTGTTTCTTTTTCATTTGATTTTATTCCATTTTTAGAAACATATATTCATGTGCCTGTTTCTTTTTTCCTCCCAAGTTGAGTCATCACAAGTGATAGAAGTATGAGTCAGTTTTCTTAGAACTTTTTTTTTAGTTAACTTGGAACTACTGGGAGTGTTTAATGAGACATGATCACCCGAGTGAACATATAGTTTTCTCACTTTTTATTCCAGAAGGTTTCACGCAAAAGGAAATGTAATTTCTTTCCTCCAGTCTTTTTGTTCTAAACTCAACGGGCGAAAATATTAGCTTCTTTCAGCTTTGAAAACTGTTAACAGAGACGAATTTTAGGATCATCAGCCTTGTCTTAGCTGCGTTTTTTGAAAAAAATTGTTTGGGAACTCCTCCATTCGTACGTCAGCAAACTTACACCATGGCAATTTCAATTCATAGGCTTAAATTGCAGTGTAACACTAAAGTTAATTCTGAAGTAGACATTGGTGACTAAATCTGAAACAGAAGTCTCAATATTATTTCATCTCAATGATATATGTTCACCACGAAGCCTTCTTTTGCAAGCTGCTTATCAGAATCTTGCGTGGCAGAGAACCAATTTGCTCTAGAATGAAATATGGTTCACCAGTATTTCAGGGCATAAAGAAAGATTGGTGCAGATTGCAGAGCATTCAGTTTCCTCAAAATCTATTTCAATTTTCTCAAAACTTCCAAAAGGGAAATCAGTCACAAATCAGAATTAGCTGAAAACCTTTAACAGCATAGGGTGAACCAGAGCACGTTTAAGCAGATTTTTTTCAATGAATTTTCTAATTTTTATGTTTTAACTTAGGAAATTTTAGAAATTGCGATTTTATGACGCAGTTAATTGAGTCAAAATTGGTATATTCAGTTGGTACTCAGCTTGTGTTTTTAACCGTTAAAAAAGTTATGTGAGTCCAAGTCGGTTGCGTAAACTTTCCCCGGACACCGGGCACGTTTATGCATATTTATTTTGACACTTAACGTAGTTATGTTAGTGTTTTGAACATAATGTCTTACATTCGCTGAAATAAAGCAAATTTATTACAGTCTGAATAGTGTATGAAGTTTAAGCTGAAAGGGCATGAAGACAGCACTATATGATTGTAAGCTACGTAGGTCAGTCAGAAAGTTAGTTGCACTTCTTCGTAAATATGTTCCGTCTAAGACAATTTTGATGAAATTCTGTAGCAATACTTCAAACATATACCTTTATCATATGACGTTGCGGCTTCCCCAAGACAAGTTTAGTTTTTCTGATTATCAGTCGCAAACATGTCTCGACAGCTGCAAGTAGCGTCCAAATTGGAAATGCGTGCAGTGATTCAATTTTGTGAGCAAAAAGATGCAACTGCACTAAAATTTAATGCAGAGCACGAAGTGTATGGTGAAAATGCAATGTCACGTTAAGCTATCGTGAAATGGTGCAACATGTTTAAGAATGGCGTACAGATATTGACGACGATAAGCGCGAGGGAAGGTCAAGTTTAGGTGGGACTATCGTCGTATGGTTCCATATGGGTTAGAGTGCAAAGCCTCTTTTGCCTGGTATCACTTGTATGGAATCACCTGCCCAAAGCCACCCTAACCTTTCACCTCCTGATTTCGATGTTTTTGGTCACATAAAGCAAGAACTTTCAAAGCGATGATGCCATTCGGATGACAAAGTGAAAGCTGCAACCCAACAATGGTTATCGTACATTGGACGGGATTTCTTTGCAGAAAGCATCGAAAAACTTGCACCACACCTCGACAAGTGCTTAAATAACGGAAGTGGTTAAGTTAAAAAGTAGATTTTGAATGGAACTTTAAGATAACAATAAAGTTATTGTAAAATTTCAATCTTTTTTTTTTTTTTGAGCAGTGCAACTATTTTTCTGACTGGCCCTCGTATAAGATACGAATTTGTAACTTAATTAGAATTTAAATGGTAATTTTCAAAACTAAATAGCCGGAAAATATTAAAAATGTTTCAGACAGTTCAGAGCGAAAAAAGTGTCAGGGGCATGCTTGAGTAAGACACAGTAAGAACTATCGTAAATGTACTCCGACGTTCAATGCGTTAACTTGTCCCGCGCTAAGTTTGGGTTTATTTCTAACGTGCAAAAAAATTTAATAACATTTCAGTTCATATCAATACAATTCTCAAAAAAGGATAAAATTCTGCTAATTTTTATACATTTTTTATTTTTTAACTAAGTGTTTTTTATTCACATTAAGCATCAAAACGTTCAACACAAAACTTACTCAACTTGGTAGAAACTCAAACATATTAGTCTTTCTGCATGCTGGACCGATGCTCGACTAATGCTCAAATACTTCTGAGAATATTTACTAGGGAACAGCATCAATCTGCAATGACTGTTGGCTCGCTAGTTATAATTCGTTTAGAAAAAAGGGCACTGCGTAAACGTGCTCCGGTCTACTCTACCGCCGTAACGCCTAAAAATGGGATATTTAAAGATTTGCACCTGAAAATACTTGATTCAGGTGACAGTTTTTCGAAATTTTTAAAAAATAACTTCTTTTTCACAAATGACCATAAAGCATTTAAATAAAATAAAACATGTTACAAAGAACCACCACCTGGTGACAATGACTCAATTTCTATAAATTCGCAGATACGTTATTTGAGCTTAGCACGGCAGTATGTTATTTTTAGATTTTTTTTTTTTTGAACAAGCATGAAACTGAACTTTAAGCTAAAAGTATTAAGTAAAGTAGAAACTTGTTTAGCAAGCACTCCGGGCACTATAACAGAAAGTTATACAGGTCTGTCTGTAGAACTTTATGTCTGCACCCCCCCCCTCCCATCGGAAAACAAAGAAGCTTTAAGGGATTAATTCGATTCGGAAAAAGTTCTTTTTGTTAGAAAGATTTGGACTGAGAAACCTTGCATTTATTTTATTTTTAGTTGAATAACTATTCATTCATTTTTGAACAGTTCAAAAAAAAGTGACATATACGCAGAAAGGAAAATGTAAGACATCTATAGCACCTGAACTGAAAGGTGGATTTGCTTCGGATAAACTTTATTTGAAAGAGCTTTTGACGTAGAATATATTTTTAAAAGGATTGTTTTTTATTTTGGTGAACAAACCCGAGCGGACATATAATTTTCAGTCGGTGTAAGATAGTTTCTTTTGAGCAGTCTAAAAAATGCAGCACTTAAAGGACTCTTTTGAGCAGTTTAAAAAATGCAGCATTAATAACTGCAGATAAATTTAAACCACTTTATCTCTGAAACCTATTACATTACAATTCACTTTTTAACCCCTCCCCCTCCCCCCTCAAAAAATAAAACAAGAAAATAGCAGGGATTCTAAATACAGTTAGAGAAAAATGTCAAAAAAACTAGAAATGCCTTAAAGTGCTTTCTGAAGGAAATGGCTGTATGTTAAGGAGTAAAATAAAATGACGACAAACTAGTTAGTTTACTTACTTTTTTTTTCTCAATCAGTCAATCAGCTTAGAGAAATTTTAAGGTTTAAGGAGCAAAGACGTAAGAAGTTCAAAAATATTGATAATTCAAAACTGAGAAATGTGGTCCTCAGCTAATCCTTCCTGAAAAAATGAAGGGGGAAAACACTAAAATTACAACTAAAGTTATAGAAATAAATATAATGATTAATGGCTTAATCTGCCTCAAAAATGTACAAATTCATTTTATAAAAAAATAAAAAATGATATATAATCCACCGCTTGCTATTGCAATTTTAGTTTCCATATTCGGTTTTCATATCATATCGTTTTTTCCTTTCAGTGTAACATGATTGACATGAAAATCTAATTACAATCTCCCTAAAAATGAATGTTCTTTGTGAAGGGTCCAGAGTTCTGGACAGGGACAGACTGGTCTCTTATGTGATTAACTGCCAGCAGTTCCCTTTATATCAGTCAATAAGGCTTATCACTGCGAACTGCACCCTAGAGACTGCAGGACAATCTTTCGTTGAAACAAGAGATAACTTTTGTTTCATTTTTTGGCTATTTCATACAAATAATTCAAGAAACGGACTTGAATTCATTTATCCAAATTTTGCGGGCAATAATATACTGAATGTGAACTTTTAAAGATGAATGAGAGTTCTTTGCAATAAAACTTCCCCCAAGTGGTCAAATAGATAGAGAGAGAGGAGAAAGAAACTCTAGAGATAACAAGGCTTTGTCAATTTAAAAATTAGTTTTGGTAGAGTGTGGTAGCTTTGATAGTTAATGCGTAGTACCACAAGATACGAGGATTTTTCAATAATTCTTTCGATCAGCTTTAAAAATGGAAGATAGTTTTACAGGCAAACATTTACGAACACACACATGTACTAGGGGGACCGAAAAGTAATATCATTTGTTTCATACAAATAATTTTTTTAAAATTTTATTTTTAGCCAACGATGTAATCACCCTCATTATCAGCATTTTTTTGCCATGTGGTGCACAAATTTTCAATCCCAGATAGATAGAAATTAATCGGTTGTTGAGCAAAATATTTGGAGATGGCGTTTTAGATATGAGACAAATTTTCATGTTTTTTGTCATTTTGATCCAAATACAGGAGAAATCAGATGGTGTAATGTAAGGTAAATATGGTAGGTGTAGCAGTCCACCACAGTTCGTTATTATTATAAAGGTTCGTCTTGGGTACTGTGGTCTTGCATTACTATGTTTCAGGATCATTCCTTTTCTGCTGACAATAATAGAAATATTCTCGCTATGCTTCAGTTTGGTTCGAAAATATAAAAACTCAAAAGAAAAAAAGAAAACTTCCGTGAAACATGGACCTGTACACATGTCTCTTGTTACATTTCATTTCGCTCCATTTTTCGTAAAGCTGGCTGGAGTGTCTTTCTAGACTTACACTAAAGATTTACTTTCTCTTTTCTCCAATCCAGCAGGAACTTCATCAAATCGACATAGAATCTTTGATGTCTTAAGTATCCCAGCAGTTGAAATCTGTTTTTAGTTAAACGGGATTTCTTGATTTTTAGCCTTTAGAAGCTATAGTTGAAGATCCATTTTTTGAGTTTGTACTAACACCTGCCTTTGCAACACCTGGAACTTTTACCGGGAAACGTAGCAATCTGTGATCGCTTCCACGGTACAATCAGTAAAAGAATACTTTTTCAGTTAGCTTGTGGTAAATTCAATAGCACTTGTATACACACACATAAATACATATGCACATACATGCATGCATACATGCGTATCATATTTTAAGAAAGAGAGAGAGAGAGAGTAAATTCCGCAACTAGTTTCCAGACACCTTTCTAATGCACCAATCTGAAGGCAAATCAAATACATCTTCTTTACTAATAATAAAGCTGAAAGTCTTTCTGTCCGGAGGATGTCTGGATGTCTGTAGGATGTCTATGACGCGCATGGCGCCTAGACCGTTCGGCCGATTTTCATGAAATTTGGCACAAAGTTAGTTTGTAGCATAGCGGTGTGCACCTCGAAGCGATTTTTCGAAAATTCGATGTGGTTCTTTTTCTATTCCAATTTTAAGAACAAAAAAATAAGATGGACGAGTGAATTGCGAAATTATCATAACGTGAAACCGTAACATGGGCACAAGCCAATTGGCGAGATACGAAATTATCATAACGTGGAACCGTAAGATGGGTACAAGCCAACTGGCGAGAAAATTCACCATACATTATTTGTAAATATACAGGCGAACCAAAAGACCTTTTGATTTTTCTATTACGGGCAAAGCCGTGCGGGTACCACTAGTTACTAATAAATAAGCGGAAAGTCTCTCTGTCTGGATGTCTGTAGGATGTCTGTGACGCGCATAGTGCCTAGACCTTTCGGCCGATTTTCATGAAATTTGGCAAAGTTAGTTTGTAGCATAGGGGTGTGCACCTCGAAGCGATTTTTCGAAAATTCGATTTTGTTCTTTTTCTATTTCAACTTTAAGAACATTTTCCGGAGCAAAATTGTAAGATGGACGACTAAATTACGAAATTATCATGACGTGGAATGGGAGAGCGAATGAACATAGCCAATTGACGAGAAATTCATCATCCATTATTTGTAAATATACAGGCGAACCAAATGACCTTTTAATTTTCTACTACGGGCAAAGCCGTGCGGGTACTGCTAGTTAATAATAAATGTAAAATAGTACCAAATAAATGACTTGGTATTTGACGCTAGCTAGTGGGAAACGAATTGAATATTAACATTAAGATACGAAATAGGTTTTTGCAAGTCCGTCATTTAATGGAGTCAGGAAGGAGAAAATGCCCTTCCCCCTGGCTTTGAGCAATCAATGTATTTACATATTATGTGGGCTTGGGTTTTCGGTACAATGTGAAGTGAAATGACTTTCCTAGGTTTATGTAAAAAGTTTTATATTTATGAATCCCTGATATTACAATAACTATTAATTTACCCCATAATAATCATATGTTTATAGAGAAAATGATTTTTCAACCACATTCGACTGTAAAAATAATATCGATAAAGGAATTGTTTACAAATACGAATTCCTGAGCCAACTCCCTCTCTTTTCCGCTGAATGAATAGCGGAGAGCTTCCGGCAAACGCTCTCCCGTCGCTTTCCGCAAGAACCCGCGGGGGGAGACTTCACCAAGCTGCCTGAACGGACGACAATATGCGTCATTGACGTTGCACACGATTTTGTTGGGGGAAAAAACATATTGTTGCAAAAGTTCCGACTCATTTATGACAATAAAGAAGTTTCTGCAAAAGAATTTTCTTCTTAAATCCCTTTTTGACGAATATGTATATTGGACATTTTCATTTTTCTACTGTCACAAAAAAGCTTTGGGTTTGAACTGCCACTACTGCTGCATTTTAGCTTGTCTCTGGTGTTGATAACATGATCTTAACTCTTGACAATTATGCGGCATTTAAAATATCCCTTGGGTATTCGTTTGGCTTTGAATGCTCAGGGCAAAATTAAATCCCAAGTGCATTTTCGCATCGAAGAGAGCCCAGGTGTCTCCATCTGGTGGGAAACTAGGTGTCAAAATTATATGTGCCGTTGACATCCGCGCCTTAATGGTGGCACATGAAATACTGGATGCCGTATCGGGAGATCGCACTAGATCTGCAAAAGGTTAAGCAGCCGTTACCAGTGGCGTAGCTAGGGAAGGGTGGAGGGGCGGTCCGCCCCGGATGGCACTTTTTGGAGGGCGGCAATTTCACACTTTTGATGCGAAAAAATTTAACGCGTTTTCCCAATAAGTAAATCATGCTCTTAATCTTTTTCTGGAGTCGGAAAAAAAAAGATCTTTGAACTTTAAGGTTGTGGTACGACTATGATAATAAAATTACTCAAATACAAAACATGTGTTGCTCTTGTGGACAGCTCAGCACTAGGACTGGGCAATGTACAGACATATCGTCATATATCGATATATTTCTATTACCGCTGTAACAATACTTAGATTTAACTTTAAGCAAATCTAAGAAGGTTCTTCTGCCTTTCTGTAGGAGTTTAGTAAGACCCCATTTGGAGTATGCTGTGCAGTTTTGGTCGCCTTATCTGAGTGTTCTTACCTCTAGGTAAGATTATCTTTTTCTATTAGCTCGTTTCTTGCGGTTGGCTCTACTCTGCAACCCAACACAACACAATCATTGAACTACAACAAAAGTGGACTGTATAACTTTTATTATGATTAATTTCATACACTTGAGAGCAGCATTCTTTCAGCCGCTCTGACCTAAACTCCCTGAATTGGTTGCAGCCAGAGGTTTTTAACTAAACATAGGTGGCGCTTTAACATACCGGGCCACGTTGAAACATATATGGTTTCAAAAATTAAATGAAAAACTATAGAAAAAAAAAACAATTGAGAACTAACTACTATCAAGTATAAATTACTGGCTACAAATATGAAATACACATTATTAAAGTTTGTAGAATAATAAAACAGATGTAAAGAAGCCTTTTTACAAAACATATTTACCAATCCATTAGTAACAGTCACCTAAAGTTCATCAGTCCATATTAGGCAAAACTGCTAATTTATGAATTGGTCGGCGAAAAAATCCAGTATCGGTCTTTATGTTAACAACTCGCACATTCTGATCCGAACCAGGGAAAACTTCCATTCCTCTACCTAACCTCCACCTTAGAGGAGGAACGTTGTCCTCTTTAATTAAAACTAAATCATTTACTTTAATATTTGATTGTTCTCGTACCCATTTGGATCGCTGTTGCAACGCGGAAACATATTCATGTAACCAGCGTTTCCAGAAACTCTGAAAAATCTGTTGAGTTAATTTCCAGCGATAAGAAGGGGGAATTTTTTCGTTGAGAAGATTTTCTTCTGGTATTGAAGAAAGCGATGTACCAACCAAGAAATGCCCGGGAGTAAGAGCAGACATTTCGGATGGATCCTCTGACAAAGGGCTCAACGGTCGGGAATTTAAACAAGATTAAATTTGTGTCGTTAGCGTTGAAAATTCTTCCAAAGTCAATTTTTGGTCTCCTATTGTACGTTTTAGGAGAGATTTAGCGGATTTGACAGCTGCCTCCCAAATTCCTCCAAAATGAGGGGCGGAAGGTGGATTAAAGTTCCATTTAATTCCCTCGTTGGCGAAATAATTATGAACGGGTTCTTCCTTCTGGAGAAGTGCAATAACTCTATTCAATTCTTTATTTGCAGCTACAAAATTTGACCCACAATCCGAAAATACCTCACTTGGTTTTCCTCGTCTCGCCACAAATCGTTTTAGCGCAGCTATAAAACAGTCTGCAGATAAGTTGCCAACAATTTCAATGTGCACAGCCTTTACGGCTAAACACACAAAAATACAAATGTAAACTTTTAAGGTTCTAACCCCACGGCCAGATCGCGGTTTTACTAGAAAGGGTCCTGCAAAGTCTAGACCGGTTTTTGAAAACACTCGTGATGGCATTACTCTAGCACGCGGCAAATCAGCCATCACCTGGGTTGCTGTTTTTCCCTTGAGTTTGAAACACTTAATGCATTTCCAAATTTCCTTTTTAATGGCCGACTTAGCGTTAATTATCCAAAACTCCTTACGTACAACAGATAACAAAAGAATAGTACCCGCATGTAAATATGTTTCATGATAGGAGCGAATGATAATGGTAGTTAAGTGGTGATTCTTTGGCAGGAGAATGGGATGTTTTCTTTCATTTGAAAAAGGAGCATTTTCCAGTCTACCACCAACACGTATTACACCATCTTCATTTATAAATGGCTTTAAGGAAAGTAATTTACTATTGGCAGGAAGTGGTTTTTTATTCTCCAAATGATGATACTCAGTGGAAAACTCTTGCTTTTGAACTATCTTCACCAAAATATTTCTAGCGGCTTTCATTTCATCACTAGTCAGATAGCCAATGTTTCGATTTTTGGGATATCGAGCATTTTTAATGAAACGTAGGCACCATGCTGTCATGCGGCGTAATTTAACATATGATGAAACTTTAACAATTATTGGAAAATCAACAGACGATGTTCCATATAAACATGAAGCCTTTTTTCGCTCTTCTTTTAGAGCATCCGTTGACAATGGTACTTCTACATGTGGAATTTCCTCGTGTCTAAGCCAAGGAGGACCAGACCACCATAAGTCAAACTTAAGCAGTTCAGAGGGTAAAAGTCCTCTACTTGCACAGTCTGCTGGATTTTGGTCAGAAGGAATCCAGCGCCAGTGTTGAATAGGAAGGATCCCTTGTATTTCAGAAACCCGGTTAGCAACAAATATTTGCCAACGTGACGGCTCAGATCTTAACCATGCTAAAACGATTGTGGAATTTGTGAAGGCGTGTATTGCATCAATTTGAATATGTAATGACGAAAGAACGATTTGTAGTAAATGCACTAACAACACAGCTGAGCAAAGTTCAAGGCGCGGAATCGATATTGTTTTCAATGGTGAAACACGAGTCTTCGATGTCAACAGGCTAACTTGATGACTGGACGTATCAGAAGATTTTAAGTAAATTACTGCAGCGTATGTCTTCTCAGAGGCATCACAAAAACAATACAGTTCAATATTAGACGCTTCGTGCAAAAGAACTCTTCGAGGCACAGTTACAGGTTCAAGTTGAGAAATATCGTTGCTATAGTTAATCCATCGCTCCTTAAGCTCCGGAGGCACAGGATCATCCCACGATAACTGACATTTCCACAAATCTTGAATCAAAATTTTTGCAGTTATAATAAATGGCGACAACCACCCAAGGGGGTCGAAAATGCTTGACACACTAGACAAAATAGATCTTTTTGTAGGGAAGGCTCTGTGCTTATCCGAAAAACGAATGTTATACGTAAAGTCGTCGAGCGTTGGGTTCCATCTCAATCCCAATACTTTAATAAATTTAGAATCAGCGGTACTAGAAGAACATGCGGACAAGCCCTCTGATTTGCGTAGTCTTTCCAACACAAACGAATTGTTAGTACACCACTTGTGCAATTTAAATTGTCCTCTTCTAAGGAGATCATTCAGTTCATGGATAAGATCAATCGCCTCCTCTTGCGTTTTAGCGCCAAACAGGCAGTCATCAACGTAAAAATTATGCATGATTAGATCAACTGCCTTTGGAAATCTCGCTGCCTCATCAATTGCCAGCTGTTTCAGTACTCGCGTAGCTAAATAGCTAGCAGATGCGGTACCATACGTGACAGTACACAACCTATAAGTCGAAATTGGTTTAGTGGGGTCATCCCTCCACAGAATTTTTTGAAAATCTCTATCTGCATCATGAATCTCTATCTGGCGATACATTTTTTGTAAATCACTTGTAATTGCAATGTTATGACATCTAAACCTCAATAAAATAGCGAAAAGATCGTCCTGCACCTTTGGACCATTCATAAGCGTATCATTTAATGATACACCAGATGTAGTTTTTGCACTAGCATTAAAAACAACTCTTAATTTTGTGGTGGAACTAGACTCATTAATTACATGATGGTGCGGAATACAGTAATGAGCATTTTCTTTGCATACCGTATTGTCGATTTCCATATGCCCAAGATCGAGATACTCTGTCATGAACTTTTTGTATTGCAAATAAATGTCAGGCATTTTTAGAAGTCTTTTTTCTAGACTATGAAACATTTTAAATGCGGTGGCCTTGGAGTTACCTAACGGTTTTCTATTAGGTTTAAACGGAAGTCTAACAGAATACCTTCCTTCTTTATTGCGCGTATAATTTTCTAAGAAATGCGTTTCACAAAGCCTTTCTTCCCTTGTAAGCGATTGTGTTGACGGAATTTGTTCTAATTCCCAAAACGACTTAACTAGCTCATCTGTACTAACACTTAAACTATTAACAGAACTAGATTCTAAGTCACAACAGCTGAGCGTTGTGGCTCCTGCGATTATCCACCCTAATCTAGAACATACTGCGAACGGAAGATTTTCACCCCGTTTTATTACCTCTCCGTTTACAAGCGAAAAAAATACATTTACCCCAAATAGAATGTCTATGCTTTCTTTCTTAAAATAAGAGGGATCTGCTAACAATAAATCCTTATACTCATTAAAACATTTCACAGGCGTAGTTGAATTGGGCAATTCCCCACAAATTTTATCAATGACGTAAGCGGAGGTTACTATCTTAAATTCAGTGTCAAAATGAGAGGAAAATACTAACTCGACTGCTCCATTGCTTAGCGTATTATAACTTCCTAAACAGGAAACTGAAATTTGAGCAGGGTTAATTTTCAATCCCAATTGCTTGGCACATTCTTTCCTAATGAAATTTTTTTCTGAGCCCGTATCCAGCAAACATTTACAACTTATCCACTCATTTTTAGAATTTCTAATCTTAATTACAGCAGTGCATAAAAGAACAGATGAATTGCTATTATTCATACTAGTTCCCAATTGATTACCATATGAATTATTTGCACATACTATAGACGTAACTTCATTTTTGCGATTTAAATCTAAACTCGTTTCTACTGAACAAGGAATAAATTCTTTAGCACTTACAGAAGGAAACCTAGGTATCGACCTATTTTCATTTTCTTGATGTAACATACTGTGGTGCCTCTTCCCACATTTGAAACAAGTATTACCACTTTTACATTTTCTAATTAGATGCACATTAGAGAGGCAATTAAAACACAGTTTATTTTGTTTTGCGAAATCAAATCTTTGCGGTACGGATAGACTGCGAAATTTTACACACTTGGATAAGTAATGATTATCTTTACAATATGAACATACAGAAACCGCAACCAAAGCGTTAACTTTAGAACTTGTGGGCTTTTGAACTTTACCGACTGAACCCTTACTGTTTTGAATTGTTCTAGCGTAACTTTTTAGAAACTCTATTAAATCCCTAAGTTTCGGAATTTCAGAATTCTTTGACTGGCGTTCCCACCATAATTTAGTGGAAGTATCTAATTTTTGTAATATTAAATACAACATTAAGGTATCCCCAAATTTATCAACCGATTGACCCAGCGTTTCTAATGAACGAATTATTTCATTGACATTATCTACTAAAGTCAACAAAGCAGAAGCGGATTCATTTTGAATGCTTTGAAGATCCAAAAAGCGTTTAATGTGAGCAAAAGTTTGCTCTCTTGTATTTGAGTATCGTTCATCTAACAAATTATACGCAATTTTAAAATTACTATCACATATTGGAATAGAATTTACAATTTTCGCAGCATCACCTTTTAACGAGGTTTTTAAATATTGAAGCTTTTGAGCATCAGATAGAGATTCATTTTTTGTTACTGTTGCATTAAAAAGATCTTTAAACGTTAGCCAGTCGATAATATTGCCACTGAAATTGGGCAAGGAAAGTTTCGGCAGCTTTATTGTTTCACTTCCGTAATTTGTTTTATCTGCGCTATTTAAACTGGAGACGTTTAACTCTGGTTTCTTCTGCTCGTTCAGTTTTTTCTCAGCACGAAATTTAATTAGTATTACTTTTTCGTTATACGCAAAAACACTTTCTAACTCGCTATCTAATTCTTCAAGATTTTCAATTAGCGCTTCAACCTTATAGTCGATATCTTTCAATTCAGCCTCTTTTTGCTTTAACAGTTCTAAATTTTCAGATATTTCCTCAAAGTTAACGTCTTGTTCTTTTAGATTGCCTTCAATTTTCTTTACGTAATTTGTCACTGCTCTTCTTACGATAGAACGTTTTGCTTTAACGCGTGTCAACTCAATTTCATTTTCCTTCGCGTCTTTAGACATTTTCTGGTTATTTAGCAGTCACTAATTTCAAACTTGAAATTGCTACTCACCTCCTTTCATGTAAAGGCTTCGAATCGTAATGCGTAAGTTATTTCACTCCACGCGTCTTCAACTTGCGTTACATTTCTTCACGAGCCGTTCTTTTTAATATCCGGCTCGACTGACCATGTTCTTACCTCTAGGTAAGATTATCTTTTTCTATTAGCTGGTTTCTTGCGGTTGGCTCTACTCTGCAACCCAACACAACACAATCATTGAACTACAACAAAAGTGGACTGTATAACTTTTATTATGATTAATTTCATACACTTGAGAGCAGCATTCTTTCAGCCGCTCTGACCTAAACTCCCTGAATTGGTTGCAGCCAGAGGTTTTTAACTAAACATAGGTGGCGCTTTAACACTGAGAAAAGATATTTGTGTATTGGAAAAAGTTCAAAGAAGGGTAACTAGATTAGTAAGGGGACTTTCAGATTTAGATTATGATACTAGACTTAACAGACTTAATATGTATAGCCTAGAGCAACGGAGGATCAGGGGGAACATGATTCAGTTGTTTAAATTTATCAAAACGAATGATGATACTGAATTAAATTTTTGCACCGAAAGCAGGACGAGGGGTCATTGTTTTAAGCTATTCAAATCTCAGGCCAACCTGGAAATAAGGAAAAACTACTACTTTAGTAGGGTTGTGGGCACTTGGAACAGCTTACCGGAAGAGGTGGTAATGAACAAGGGGGTGAATAGCTTTAAGAGGGCCATTGATCTTCATTGGGGACTATTAAATTGACTAGGAGCAGCCTGGCCGGGCCAAGAGCCTGTTGCTGGTCTTCACATTTGTATTTGTGTTTGTATTTCTATCCGTCCCGTATCGTTTGAAACGGAAATACGGGACATAACTACGAAGAAATTGAAATACTAACTCAAAAATACATAATCTTTGATAGTTCTGTGTGATGGGTCAGTGTTTGAAATTTCAAGAAATTATCTGCGTTCTTCAATCAGTAATTTAATATTTAATTATAGTAAAAGGGAAAATTAACAGGGCCGCCGAAGATCAAGGTGGGCCCATTGTCAGTTTGGTCTCCGGATCCCATCCCCCTATAAAAATTTCAAAAGCGGGGCCCTTCTAAGGACCGTGCTACAAAGTTTCTGACAAGGCTGATATGGCTTCTCGTGGGCCCTGAAAAGTGAATGCGTGTTGGTTAAAAAAGCATCTTATTGCAGCAATTAAAAATTAACCAATTGAGGTATCAACACGATTTATAACTCTAATTAAACGTAAACCATTGATATTACGCTGAATAAAAGGTTTTCGAAAAATACTGAAAAGAAATATTTGTATTTAAAAAAAAAGAAAAAAAAACTAATGAGACTACTTCTGTTGCATAAGCTGAAAGAATACAACTTATTAGTCCCGAATTAAGAAGGAAAATATTGACTTCGTTCATAACACACGGCACCACTTGAAACGAAATTCAAGTACGTATACCAATTTTAAATCGTTATCGCTGGCTGCCCTGACGGATCAAAATTGAAATTGAAACTTCCGATATCCCTGTTGTCGACAGACAGTTTCTATGCATGTGCATACATGATGTTTTTGTGTAAATTCTACGCATTTTCGTACTTGGGGTTGAAATGATTATATGAATGCAAATTCTAGCTTGCACGTACATAGGTTTCTTTGTGAAAGTTCTACGCATTTACGTACTTGGGTTTTCGACTTATCAAACATAGGTTGCGGAATTGGGGTAGCATATATTAGGATTTCCGGTTCTTTGCGAAACATCGATTGTCGTAAAAAACCGAGAATAAACTTGCATTTCTGAACTTGTATGGTTTTTGCAAATTATGTAAAGGAAGAAAATTTTAATGTGCAGATGATTTAAATATGAACATTAAAATTTTCTGTTAATCTCTCGCTCAGATCCATTGATTTTAAGCCATATTATCGATCCTAGTATGCTATTTCGAATCTATACATGTAAGAACTGTTTGCTTAAACCTCCTCCCCAAGAGAGAGAAAAACTGTCTTGTTACACCCAAGACACTGCAAAAATTTCCTTCGGGGAGGGGAGGCTCCCCGAAGGAAATTTTTGCACTGCAATGAATGGCCCCATTCCCAACTTCAGTTAGCAAATGATGAGATCCAAAACATGAGCTTTCAAGTCCTGCGCATCTAAAGAAAAGCTGAACATTTTCGACTTCAGAATTCAATCCGGAGTGCAACGGGGTAGGTTAATTCAGATTCTAACAAGTATCATACATAACAGAATTAATTTACAAGACACCAAGTTTAGGTTGCCTCGTTCTGTGGAAATACACTCGACTGAAATCCGGGTTACGGAACAATGCCCCCCTTAACAAACACGAATCCCAGAAAACTCCCTGCACTTTGCGTTAATTCGTTTATACCCCCTCCTAGCATTACGCATCGTTGAAGGGAGTTTCGAATCTCAATCCCTTTCCCCTTGGTTAAACAAAGGACAGTCCGGGGTCCTCCGCCAGAAACACGAGCTATTAAGTCGGCTGCGGAATTGGTCTTGGTCCAGTGACGTTTATGTGTACGAGTGACGTATGTGCTATTCACACTACGATGGCCCGTCACTTTGGGAGTCATTGCCGAATTAGAGATGATGGATCTGAGAAGCGATGTGACTTGTTGGAGAAGCAAAGCACTTGGTGTGCTGGAGTCAACAACGTGAAGGAATTCGTTAAAAGAAAAAAAAAATCACGTTTAAGTTATTAGTGGTAATGTGTCAGTTTATGGTTTTTGTTTTTAGTACTGTTTGATAACATTTCCTTGATTTTCTGACCTCTTTTTCTTTTTTAATTTAATTAAAGTAATTTTTTTCGCGAAATTACTCCAAAATATGGATTTTTTTTAAAAAAAAAGATCTATGTAAAAATATATGTACTACTCATAATATGCGTTACTTACATAAATTAAGTTATAAATTACGCTGAGTAAGATAAATCTCAAAAAAAAAAAAAAAAAAAAAAAAAAAAAAAAAAAAAAAAACAAGGTTCAAAGCAAAATCCTACTTTACATTTTTTGCTCTGAATTCAAGTTTTTCTGAAAATCCTCCTCCCCTTTCCAACTTTAGCCTTTTTTTTTTTTAAAAGAAACAAACAAAAGAAATTTTTCAAAATTTACAATTGAAATAGAGGTTAGGTGGCGCTGCAAAATAACGAGTTTTCAATCCAAAATAGCTGGCACACGACAACAACAAGTAAAGAACTAACAGAACAAGGTTTCTAAACACACGTAAAACATAATAATTTTTTTTTAACTACCTACTTTTTGTGAAAAAAGTACTTTTTGTTTTAAAAGGTAATTGACAGAATTAAGTATAGTTTAGAGCAGGTTGCCAAACTTATAATCATTACAACCATTTGAATGAAACCTACCTATGCCTACCTTTCCCCTTAACACTATCTTTTCCATTTTCCAATAACTGATTTTTTCTCCCAGTTTACTTGTTTTTTTTTCCGTGTTATTGTAAGTGGAAATAAAAAAGTGAAATATGTGTTATTGAAAACAATTCTCTAATAAATTTTGTTAAACAGGAGTTCTCAAAGTAAAAATGTACAAACTCCATTAAACTCTTTTTTGGATATATTTACCATCCGATACATATTTATACAGATAAAATATTGCCATAGAGAATGACTTAATAAAAAAATATTAAAAACTTTCTACAATAGAAAGCAAGATTAAATTAAAGCCCAGGACGATTGTTTCAAAATTGAATCCATTTTTAAAGAAACCGAAACCTTCCGCCATTAAAAATCAGAATTTGAAATTACGGCTCGTTTCATGGTCTTGTTCTTTTTAAAAATAATATAAGAAATTAAAAAGTAAGCTGTGAAACTACCTTCTTCAACCAATATGTGTAGTTCAGGTGTCTGACCGAAAGCCAAATAGTTAGGTGAACACGGACTTAAGAAACTGCCGAGGAACCTTCCCGTTTGAAACATAAGAAATAGGGTAAATCCGGTAGTTGAGCTCCCCCCCCCCCTTTTTTTTTTCTTTCTGACGCTCTGTAAAAATTACAATGGTGCACATAAAATGAAATAAATCATGCTCTGCTATGTAATGTTAATTTGTATAGCATATGATGGACTGCAACTAAAAAAAAAATACGAGGGCAGTTAGAAAAGTATCCGACTCCCCCCCCCCCCTCGTGAAAACTAGATGGATATGAACCAATCTTGCTTGCATGAGATGACCTTGAACCTTTGTGCGCATGCATAAACTTTTTCCTGTCTTGTGTAATAGCGTCAGTCACTGGCAAACAGAGTTTGACTGAGTTCGTGTGTTTGAATTTTTTATTTCAAATTTCCTCCATTTTTAATTTCAGCCGGTCGGAGTTTTTTAAATTCAGCCGGATAGCGAAATTTGTTTGAACCCCTCCTTAAGCTGCTAGCTACGTTAATAAAATTGCTTCCATTACTATTTCAACAAAATTTTGTTCTTTAGTATCGAAAATGAATAGACATTTTGACGTAAGGTAAGTGAATTTTTTCGAAGTATGCAAGTTTTCGCTTTTCGCAGAGCAGGCCATCTAAAACTAGATACTAAAGGATGAATAATAAAGAAAGTTGATGCATAAAAACCATTTCATAGAAAGTATGGTATTTTTCCTCCTAACCCTTTAAATAATTTCTAACTTTAGGATAAAATATAGGAAATTGGATTGCATTACGAAGCTTCAAGATCGTGAACTCCTCCGACAACAATTCCTTAATATTTCTTTGTGAAACATAAACAAAGACATTATTATTTCTTTCAGGCGGGGAGGAGTAGGCAAGAGCATAACAATTTCTTTGAGAAAAAAGAGGAGGCGTGGCTGTAAAAAGTTTAGACCACCTTATTTTAGGCCGGAGGTCTCGTTTTTGAGGGATATTACGCACTATTTAAGAGGGTAAGCTATCGCTCTAGTGCCATGGGTACACTGAATTTCAATAGATTTTCACATACAGGTATATAATAGCCAATGATCGAGTAACCCGCGAGTTTCAACAATGAAACTCGTACCACCGCATGCTAATTTGATAATATGTTTTGGCAATGTTTAACATGCAGGGAAAGACTTGTGACAAGGCTGAACTGTTTTACTGGTAAAACTGTCATTTCAGGGGAATGAAGAAACGAAAAAATGTCAACAATGAACGCTACCTACTGAAGTTTAGGGTTAATCCACTGGAGTTAGGATTCCAATTTCAACTATCAAAATATCTCCAAACAGGCAATGGTTTCGTTCAAATGTAGAAGCAATTTTCACCCGTCATAGCTTGATTGGTGAATTTCTAGTTATCATAATAAACATGCTTAAAAATGATTAAAATTAATTATTACGCTTGAGACGAGAAGAGAAAATCGAACAAACCAGTCAAAACAAGTGACTAGATTTATCTCATCCTCTAAAGTAATTTGAATTTACATCATTATCTACTATTATATTTCCTATTTCTTTTTTTCTTCAACGAAAATTCATTCGAAAGCGCAAAGTAAAAGGCTGCATAACTCTTCTAGCTGCAACTGTGAGTCCGAGAAGTAAGAAAAATAGGGTTCATTTCATGTTCCGTCGTGAATATCGGCATCAAATAAATTATGTGTTCATCCGCATTCATCCCTGCAAACAGCGCTCATTAGAGTGACAACAGTCCCCCCCCCCCTCTTCCCTCGGCCGAACTGAAAGTGGGGCTGACTTTATGGCATAATGGGTCCTTGTTTAAGAAAGGAGGACGCTGAGAATTAAAAGGCCCGGAAGAGAATAATCTGTGTTGTTCATGGCGCACACAGGATGTGAGGGAGGAGACTCCCCCTCAACCGATCCGTTATTCAAATGAGTTGGAAGTTTGCATCGGGAGCGAGTTGTGTTATCACTTTCGGGATGGGAGGAATGAGACAGTTGAGATTTCTTTCACGCTTGCTTTTCTCGTGGATTTTTCTGCTTCTGTGGATTGTGGATGTTGAGACTTGTTGAAAAAGTATTTAAAAACGTAGAATAAGAAAATATAAATAAAAATGACGTGGACACCGCATGGCTTCCATGTACACTACTTATTAAATTATACATTAACTAGCGGCCCGACCCGACCTTGTTCGGGTGAAATATTTACCTATCTAAAATAAATATTATGCAGGCACTGTTTATTTTAAAACATCATGGTACACAACATTTTTACTTCCTTTTACAAACAAGAAGTTCCGTCTAGAACTAGACGAGCCTACTTTCCCGTATACCCATACTACTTTCTAGTACCTGATCAATATTCTCAAAAATAGCTAAAATCGCAAATTTTTTCAAACACATTTTTTTTTAATATTTTAAGCTGATTTCTAGGAATAAAATATTCCTTACTTTTCTTCAAAAAAACGAACAAATAAAATAGCAGCACCTTTTAAACAAAGCAGCTAATACACTTCTTCCCATTAAAAATTTTTTTTAACAGCTTTCAAAACGAAAAAATAATAATAATAAGTTTATTAAAATAAATACATCATATAAAAAAAATCGTTTCTTTTTCCCCTGTTGCCAAAAATAATTTTTTAAACGAATTAATGCACTTACCAAAATAAAAAAAAAACAATAAAATGTCAACTTAAAGAAATAATTTTCATTGTCAAAAAAAAAAAAAAAAAAAAAATCGTCTGCGCATATTTTTCGAGTTTATTCACCGAAAACTAAATGCCTAAATTAAAACTTTAGCGTGAAAATAAAAACAAATCATATCAACAATAATTATTTCACAGTTAAAACCACAGCAGCGGAGTCGGAGTCGGAGTCAATCTCATTTTGGGATAAAAGAGTCGGAGTCGAATATCCAAGAATCGGAGTCAGTCATTTGTCCTCCGTGTATAAATGTTTGCCAAAGCTACGAAGTCAGAGTCGAAGTCGGGGAGTCGGAGTCCGATTAATTGTAGGGAACAGGAGTCAGAGTCGGTGTCAGGTGCCCCTAAATTCTCGGAGTCGGAGTCGGGAGTAGGTCGTCAAGAGCTATTTCCAACAAAGTTTGCTTGAAGTAAATCCGCCTTTAAGTTCGGAATCTATATTGACTTTCAGTTTCCCCTTAGGCGCTAATGTTAAGAGATTTGAACTGTTCAAAATTGAACGAAAACTTGTTCAAATCAAAAAGATATTTTCGATACATGTTTTTTATCAAAAGTTTTTCCCTACAAAGTTTGTTTGAAGCCACTTCGCTTCTAAGTTCAAGATTTATTTTTGATTTGAATTTCCCCGTAGGCGCTAATGTTAAGTTTTTTTGAACTGTTCAAAATTGAACGAAAAATTGTTCAAATCAAAAAATGAATTATGGGAATGAGATATCCTTGCCGAGATCTTTCTAACAAAAAAAAAAAATTGTTCGAATCGGACTATTCATTCAAAAGTTATTAGGGGGGGACAGACAGACAGACCGACAGACAGACCGACAGACAGACAGACAGACCGACAGACAGACCGACAGACATTTTTCCCCATCTCAATACCCTTCTTTCCAATTTTTAATTTTTCAATATTTATCTAACTATTTTATTTATTTTTGACTTTTTTTTGTTTTTCGGGATATTTTTAAGATGTATTAAGCCTTCTTTCATGCTTTTTTCTTCTTTCTCTGATTTTTACTGAGAAAATAGGCTAATAAAAACAATAAAATGTCAACTTAAAGAAATAATTTTCATTGTCAAAAAAAAAAAAAAAAAAAATCGTCTGCGTATATTTTTACGTAGAAACATGAATGACTTCGAGTTTATTCGCCGAAAACTGAATGCCTAAATTAAAACTTTAGCGTGAAAATAAAAACAAGTCATATCAACAATAATTAGTTCACAGTTAAAACCATAGCTGAGAAGTCAATCTCATTTTCGGATAAAGGAGTCGGAGTCGAATATCCAAAAATCGGAGTCAGTCATCTGTCCTCCGTGTATAAATTTTTGCCAAAGCTACGAAGTCAGAGTCGAAGTCGGGGAGTCGGAGTCCGATTAATTATCGGGCACAGGAGTCGAGTCGGAGTCAGGTGCCCCTAAATTCTCGGAGTCGGAGTCTGGAGTTTGGCGTCAAGAGCTGTTTCCAACAAAATTTGTTTGAAGTAAATCCGCCTTCAAGTACGGAATCTACATTGACTTTCAGTTTCCCCGTAGGCGCTAATGTTAAGGGATTTGAACTGTTCAAAATTGAACTGAAAATTGTTCAAATCAAAAAGATATTTTATATACAAGTTTTTCATCAAAAGCTTTTTCCTACAAAGTTTGTTTGAAGCAAATTCGCCTCACAGTTCGGAATTGCCTTGAATTTCCCCGTAGGTGCTAATGTTAAATTTTTTTGAACTGTTCAAAATTGAACAAAAAATAGTTCAAATCAAAAAGTGAAATATGGGAATGAGGTGTATTCGCCGAGATCTTTCGAACAAAAAAAAGTTTGTTCGAATCGGACTATTCATTCAAAAGTTATTAGGGGGGGACAGACAGACAGACCGACAGACAGACCGACAGACAGACAGACCGACAGACAGACAGACAGACAGACCGACAGACATTTTTCCCCATCTCAATACCCTACTTTCCAATTTTTAATTTTTCAATATTTATTTAATTATTTTACTTATTTTTGATTTTTTTTTTTTTTGTTTTTCGCGATATTTTTAAGATGCATTAAGCCTTCTTTCATGCTTTTTTCTTCTTTTTCTGACTTTTACTGGGAAAGTAGGCTAAAAAGGAAGTATTGTATTCGCGAAAAAAGTTTCACTCAAAATTCGGCCTTAATTTCCATTTTGCTCACCCCCGAATTAATGTTGAGTTTTTTTTTTTTTTTTCAACTCGACCACGCGCGGATAAGTGCCTAGGAACGTATAAAAACCCGAAGTATCCATTTTGACATTCCCCGAGTTAATTACAACGACTTTTCTCATGACGTTCGTATGTACGTATGCATGTATGTGCGGATGTGCGTATGTATGTCGCATAACTCAAGAATGGTATGTCCTAGAAAGTTGAAATTTGGTACGTAGACTCCTAGTGGGGTCTAGTTGTGCACTTTCTAAAGGAGTCTTTTGCCCCTTTTTGGGGTGAAATCATTGTTAATTTCGATGTATACTCAAGTGGTGTTATAATTCGGCGGACACTTGGCAATATATCGCCAGTCTTTTGGTCGCCAAGTTTTGTTGCCAAGTTGGCGACAAATTTGGCGATTTTTTTTTTTTTAATTTTAAATCTGGTTTCAATTTGGCCAATGGTGGTGATATTTAGAGAGTAAACTATTGGATCACATTAAAATTGCCAATAATGTTAAAATAGCATTAAAACTGGAGTAAAAGGAAGTCATAAGATGCACACATCAGCTCCTTTTCTTTCGCTTTCATAAGATTTTAAAACAAATTTATTTACCTCATTTTCTGATCAAGAGAGAGGGACATGTAGTTGCAGATAAGCAAAGCAATGTTCCCGTATGTAACGTAGTGCACTGAGTAAAATTGTACGTTTGACCTTCGGATTTGTTGATGGCGATGGTAAAAGAAATTTTCATTGGAAATTGTAATCACTTAAATTGGAAAAGGAAATCTGTAGGGATCATGGAAAGGCGAGGATAATGAGCCAACTGACCTGCTGCTGATTCTGTAAGAATAAGTACTCTAAATGATATTTTCGTAGGGATTTTACTTGGAGTCCAGTTCCATTCCATAGACAAGGCGAATTAAAATTTTATAATAAAATTATTGGAATCTGACTGAGTTTTAAAGGCAAGAGGGGGAAGCCAGTTTTTCCAACACCAAGTAAAGTCGCAGCAATTCCGAGACGACATGCTTAATTAAATGGTCTCAAAAATGTTAATTTCAGTATAAAAGGTCAAGTGAACCAATTATTTCAGAAAGGGCTATGGTTCAGCTGGTCCATGTGGAAATCCATTGGACTTACGCTTTAACTGAAATAATTGATTCAGCTACTCTGTAAGCCATAAGTTGAAACTTTGAGAAATAGCTTTAGTAAAACTCCAAGTGATGTAATTTTTGACCTAGATTACCGGGAACTTGAAACTGTTTTTTTTTTTTTTTTTTTAAATACAAGCTTTTTTAGTTTTTTCACTCTTCATGTGGTCTATAAAATGCAGCATTGTGCACATTTCATCTACTTCCTATGTTATTTTTGATTTTATACATAACATAATAACAAAAATGAGTTAGAGCGTGTTTTCATTGTCATCGGAAAGTCTAAATGATTTTAAAGGCGGTTTTTTTTTTTTTTTTTTACCATCAGCCATCAGTTCACGTATAGCACGTCAAGTCCATCTGACCTTTATTTGACTATTTGACAGTAAGTTTCACTTCTACGTGGTTCACTGCACAAGAAAGACTTGTTTATTTTTCTTGAAACTTAATTTATGTAGTTGACGAATTCGAAGAGAAAAATATCGTTGTGTACCGTCACTTTCCCCTTTGATTTGTAAAACTAGAAAAGTAGATTTCTGTCCAATAAGGTCATGCTTGGCCTTATTAGTACAATGTCCTTATCAGGACACCGGAGAATCTAGTGTAGAGGATTTGATCCTATGCTGCATGTAGTGAACACGCAGGAGTGAAAAAAAAAAGATAAAAGATAAAATAACAACATCAGTGTCCCAAATATGACAATTGATTTTTCTCCCTTCCGTTGAAGTAAATACGGGATTTTTGATAATGTTTTTGAGTTTATCAAATAAGGTTTACTTTGTTTTATATTGACAATAAAGAATTTTTCAGTTTTTTTTTTTTTTTTTTTTGCAGTTCAGAGTAGAGAAGAGAGAGTACCTTGGGACGTTTGTACCTTGGGACACTGCTAATTTCTAACAATCTTTTTAGCAGCCATGTTCAGGGCCACGCCGTCCCTATGTGCAAGGTAGTGCGCTGCACGACGGCACCAGAGCCAAAAAGGCGCCGAGCTCTACCGATCAAAAATGCTCCAAATGAAGGGGGGGGGGGAATCTCTAACCAAAAAGTAAAATTTAATTCTTCATTGTATCTAAAGGCGGCAGTGAAATTATACTGCTCATTGAAACAATTAATCTGTCTCGCTGAGAATCTATAAGGGAAAATAATTGACTTGTTGTGTCAAAACATGCTATTCAAAAGCGCAATCTTTTGCACTGAAAACAAGTGACTTTAATCTTTAATTAATGCACACATATATCATTTTCCTTCTTAATGTGGAGCCGTGAATACTATAGTACATAAGGCTGAGCATTCGAGGCGCAAGAAATTTGCTGCTCCCCATTTTGGTT
Source organism: Uloborus diversus (assembly GCF_026930045.1). NCBI lineage: Eukaryota > Metazoa > Arthropoda > Arachnida > Araneae > Uloboridae > Uloborus > Uloborus diversus. The sequence goes on from NC_072732.1 coordinate 100,593,088, forward strand.
CTTTCGGTGAAATACCTTGTATTATAATTTGTGCAATTATAGTCTTTTTTTTTTTTTTTTTTAGTTTTAATTCGTGGTAATTTCACTGATTTGTGTTACCATACATAAAAAAACGGTAAGCACATTTGCATGTTATTTAAATGTGCGTAATATTAATATATTTTAGAAAAAAAAAATAAGTTACCTTTTTAGTTCCGAAAAGTAACGACTTGACCACAATTACTCGATTCCCCCCCCCCCCTTTTTTAAAACTATTTGTGTGTTAAATTTAAAAAGAAAAAAGTTTTGTAGATGCTATGTATTTGTTTTTGGTATTAAATTCAATGCCTTTTGTAACGGTTTCGTATTTTAGAATTTTTGATTTTACCGGAAATGTGATTTCAGTTTCAGATTTAAAGGAGGCTATCCTCTACGCGTCAATTTATAAATCTATTCAGTCCTCCGTTGTCATGTTATGACAGGCTTTGAATAATTATATATCAACTAGAAAGTCGCTCTTCATGGTATGACGGGTAAAAATTGTTTCTATATTTGAACGAAGCCATCGCCTGTTTGATGATATTTTAAATGTTGAAGTTTTAACCGTAACACCAGTGGATTAATCCTAAACTCCAGTGGATAGCGTTAATTGTTTTAATTTCTTCGTTTTCCAAAAATGAAAGTCTTACAGTAAAACAGTTAAGTTATCGGATCGAGTTTAGCCTGGTCACAATGAAGCCTTTCCGTGCATGTTAAACATTACCAAAACATTTATTCAAATGATCATGCCGTGGCGCGAGTTTCATTGTTGAAACACACGGGTTACTCGATCGTCGGCGATTATTTATACGAGGATTAGAGATTAGAAAGATATTTAGAGCAGAGTTAACTTTAATGTTTAAAATATTTTCTTTTCAAAAAACGCATTAGCATATCAAAGGCAGGGTTCGTCAAACTGGACCCAGCCTGAAAAAACTCGCCCGTTTTTTTTTTTTTTTTTTTTCCCAAGAACTTCTTCGACAAAAATAAGCAATAATTATTTCAATCAAATTCCAAGATTTTTTTTTTAATTTTTGGGGTAAAATGCTTCGATTAACTGAAATTGGTCACTTCTTTTTTAACAGTATCCCAGTGCAAGGTTTCCAAAAAACTAAAACAGATTTCAAAAGTTAATTTTGATTGCCCCTCCCTTTCAACCGCCCTTACTCGGAATAACTTCGAAACATGTAGTAAAATCGTACACCGAGTTCCAAAATTAAAAATTTGCGGATTGTTTTTCTTTTGTTAAATTAAATGCCAAACGTATTTTTTTCCATATTACATTTGTCTACAAAACCTCACAAAAGGTGTTAACTATATTTTACTCGAACATTACTGCAACGGAACCGCTGAAAACGAAAAATCAAGGGGGGGGGGGGGGGGTAAATGAAATGTCGGCGAAACTGGGAAGACGCCAAAAAAATCACACAACATAAATGAGGAAAACCTTCAGGAGTTGTAAAGTAGTTTGAGTAATTCTCAAAAATTCGAATTCGAGTGAGGTCAACAATTCTTAAATAAAGTCTACCATTTCCCTTATAATCCACATCCCCGTCAAATGGTATCCAGCGCTACACCTGCTATCCAAATTATTGTATAGCTTCTTACCGGAGAAATCGTCCCAAAATAGGGTCAACAGTCACTACAAATCCAGATTCTAATAATGTCCCTTTATGACCCCATACGTCCCCCTTAATGTCCCTTTCAAATCTTCCACGTGAAGGAAATCAACTGTTTCTTAACAACGTAAACAGTCCTGATTAAAATATCAAAAAAGTTCAGAGTAAAAATACCATTGAAATCAGAGTAAGCACAACAGTTTTTTTTTTTTAAGTCCCATTTAAATGAGGACAATAGTATAAAAAACTTCTCATTTCGGAAAGAGAAACATTCCCTAAAGTCTCTATTAGAATGGTGACATCAGCGTTTTCGTATAACATCTCCCTCTGAAGATCTCCTTCATGATTAATTCCAAAAATCTTCATCAGTACAGGTCCGATAGTATAAAAAACAAATTAAAAAATAAAAAAAAAGAAAGAAAGAAAGAACAATACTCTCTATTGTCGCTATTAAAAAAGGGATATTAATTCCACAAAATCTTAATTAGCACCATTAATCCTTAAAAACACAAAAAAAAAAAAAATAAATAAATTAAAAGTTTCATTAAAATTTTTAAAAAATCGTCAACGCGCTAACGTAGTCGTCTGGTGAGTCTGAAGATATAAAATGGATTTGGTGGATTAATTTACATGTTAATAGCAGTTTTAATAATATTTGAGCGTGTTGTTTCACTAATTTGGTGGATTAATTTTAACTCCATAAGATCCCTACAATTTACTGTAATGGTATATACAGTAAATTCCCGCCCATTAGCCTGAGCTGGCGGTGTATTTCACGTCTTTCTGCTTTAGCCCTGGCTAATGGGCGGGAATTTACTGTATATACCTTGCCTCGCGTTCAATCTTCGAGTTGAACCGAACCATTGCTTCGGTCACTTGTCTGGTCTGCTAATTCTATATTGGCTACCAGTTTGTTTCGCACTCTTGGCTTCCTTAAGAGGTTTTCCATCTCCAGCTCAGTCACTTTCCTATGCCGGGCTGATGAGTGCTAATAAGCACGAAACTGCAGTCCTCGGCTGGAAATGACTGAGCTGGCGGTATATTTCACGTCTTTCTGCTTTAGCCCTGGCTAATGGGCGGGAATTTACTGAATATACCTTGCCTCGCGTTCAATCTTCGAGTTGAACCGAACCATTGCTTCGGTCACTTGTCTGGTCTGCTAATTCTATATTAGCTACCAGTTTGTTTCGCACTCTTGGCTTCCTTAAGAGGTTTTCCATCTCCAGCTCAGTCACTTTCCTATGCCGGGCTGATGAGTGCTAATAAGCACGAAACTGCAGTCCTCGGCTGGAAATGACTGAGCTGGCGGTGTATTTCACGTATTTCTCTTTTGTTTGATTCACCGAAATGATAAAAGACGTACACAACGAAAACAGAAATTATATACCAAGTCAATTTTTCATAAACTGCATTTTTGAGCAATCACAATTGCTTATTGTTCTCATTTGACGGTCATTGGCGTTGTGGTGTCTTTTTCAGCTTGAACCAGGGAATCCACTTTTCCTGGTCGGTGGCGTCCATGTCCTACACACACGTACGCTCACACACATACACGCTCACACAAACGCGCCGTTACACACATACACAAACGCCTAAGTGCATACACACAGGTCTACGCACACACACAAACCTACACATGCAACACGCGCGCCTGCACACACACACACACACAACTATACACACGGAACCGCCCAGGAGAAGGGGCAGGTTTGGGAGGACAGGAGCCGTTTCTAGAAAAAAAATAACTCCAATGAGTAGGATCCTGTCGTAATTGCGAAAAACATAATTTGAATTTAAAATTTCAGAATTCAAATTAATATTTTTTTTTATTAATTTTATCTCAGTTTATCAATTTTTAGGTGAAATATATTTTCTAAATTAACGTTTTATATTGATTTTTCTCTGATTGATAAGATTTGTTGTAAATTTACAAAATAAAATACGATGAGAGATTGTTCGATTGAAACGATGGGAGAAACAACGTAGCTCTGACGCCGGCGAGGACAATCTAGTTGTTTCCTCCGTTTAGGTGCTACGGTTTCTGTTTCGATTGCAACACTACCCCTTCTAGGCGCTATAGTTGAACCGAACCATTGTTTCGGTCACTCGTCTGGTCAGTGCTAATTCTACATTAGCTACCATACCAGTTTGTTTCGCACTCTTGGCACCCTTAAAAGGTTTTTCACCTCCAGCTTCCGGGCTGATGATGACTTCCTATTCCGGGCTGATGAGTGCTAATAAGCACGAAACTGCAGTCCTCGGATGGAATGACTGAGCTGGGGGTGTATTTCATGTAGATGTCTTACTGTTGCTCAGGCGACGATATGTATTTATAATCTATCTTAGTAGAGCATTCCTTTCAATGAAATGTGGAATACGATATAAAAGGTAATAAATAATTTAACAAGTTTAAAATAAAATAAAAAGAAAAGAAAAGAATGATTTAAAAAAAGGGGAAAAATGAGTACACTAAGAATCGAAAAGCAGCAAAAAAGCATTAATTTTTTACCTAGTACGAAATTCGCAGATTTCGAAATCAGGATATTGACTACAAATTCTGCTAGCGAATAAAGTCTCAAAAAGCAACGGAGCTACACAACTTCCCGATCACATCAGTCGACGTAAAAATTCTACATCTCAGCTTGATCTCCTATTCCCCCAGTACAATTACATATCTCTCCCGCAACCCAAACTCATCCCCTTCATGACAATAAAGCGGGGGAGGTCGTTCCCTTCCCTACACATTTTCATCTCCATATTTGTCATACGTACCCCCCGACACGAAATCAAACAGAACAAAATCTTCCCATAGATACTTCGGGTAGGGGTGGATTCCACTCATCAACTTCCGGAGCAGGGGGTGACAAATTTAATCGCCTAATGGAACGAATTCTTCTTCCAAAACCGTTTGTCCTTCTTATTCGAGTAGTCATCCCCTTCCTGCTTAGTCAAGGGGGGAATGTACTCTTTATATAAGAGTGGGCTCATAATGAAATTAGTGGTCACCGAGCAGTTTAAACTCGTTACAAGTAGCAAGGGCAAAATATCTTGTCAAAAATGTAGAACGGGGTAGAGTTACTAAAGGTGTGGAACATGCGAAGAAATACAGTGCATAAGATGAAATTAGTATTTAACCTCATTAAAAGTAGCAAATGCAAAACACCTTGTCAAAGAAATAGTAAAGAATAATATATAAATTCTAGGTGGGTTGATGTACACCACCTTAAAAGTGGTTTTCGGGGACTTTCTGGCCGCTGCCTGCTGCGCAGCATAGAACACGCCGCCTACGGCGGCTCGCTCTACCTACTTGCTGCAGGTTTCTGCAACACTTAATTTCCTGGAAGTACTGCAGGGGTACTTTTGGAGCTTCGCCCCGTATTTGCCTCCTGAGACTTAAGCTAGAGAAAGAATTTAAAATGACATTTTTGGCACGTAAATTACATTCTTTTAAAAGAAAAGAACTGTTTCTAAAGAAAAGAGCTGATTTCCAAAGAACTGTAAGAGCAATGGGTGAAATTCCCGCGAGAACATGTCAGCTCATACCACTCTACATGTTCTTGCGGGAATTCAACTAATTGCTCTTACAGTTCATTGAAAATCAGCTTTGGGAAATGTATTCATCAGGAAAACCACCATTCAAATATCACCAAATAATACCTTCTCATCTAACAGCTTTGAAGAAGCCATCCAAAAATGGACAGAACATTCAAAATTACACTGTTAAAAAATTTTCCTGAAAATAACGGAGAAAGTACCGGCAGCAAAGTTGCCGTAAATATTACGTTTACGTTCAATGACTTACCGTGACTTAACAGAAGTTCCATTTCTTTTTTCTCCGTAATTGTAGTTTTCCGTTTATAAATTTCCCGTGACTGAACGAAAATTCTATTTCTTATTTTTCCGTTCATTTATGATCTTTCTGTGTTTTAACGGATTTTACGTTCCTTATTTTTAACCGACTTCAAAAAAGGAGGTTATGATTTCGTATTGCGGCTTTTTATGTGTGTTTTCGAATTATTCCAAATTTACTGGACCGATTTGAAATTTTTTTGAGCAATCACGATTGCTTATTGTTCTCATTTGACCGTTTTTGGTGTCCGTGCCTTTTTCAACTTGGACCAGAAGCCTTTGCAGCACCACCGCCCACCATTCTCTGCTAGCGGCGCGGCTGCTCCGGTTTTGAGCTATCCGCTTCTCCTGGTTGGAGGCGTCCATGTCCTACACACACACACACGTTCACACACACACATACACACACACACGTTCACACACACACATACACACACACACACCTACGTGCATACACACAGGTCTACGCACACACACAACTATGCACAAGTAACCGCCCAGGAGGAGAGGCAGACTTGGGGGGGGGGGGGACAGGAGCCGTTATAGAAACAATAACTCCAATGAGTAGGGTCCTGTCTCAGTTCGTGATTGCGAAAAACATAATTTGAATTCAAAATTTCAGAATTCAAATTAATTTTCCCCTATTTTTTTTGTTTGGAAGGGTATACCTCCCAGATGGTCCCATTGTAATTTGGCCTGGATCTGATAAGGGGTCCCGGAGAAATCCAAGAAACTTTAAATTTCATACGTCACAGTCAAGTGCTTTTGTTGCAATCGGTGTATTTTCACACCTAAGGTTTTGGCCTCCTCTTAAACGATATTTAATTCTCGCGGCACATGGATGATTAATTTTCGCAACGATACGCAGCCTGTTAATTTTTTATTATAGGTGTTACTAATGTATTTATTACTACGTAGCAAAGCAGTAAAATATATATATTTTGCTACTTTAATATTTGAATAAATTTCCTTAATATTTTATTTACTAATAACTAACTTTATTTAGGCACTAAAATGTAAAGTTCTTTTATTTAATATTCCAGTTCTTAAATATATTTAGTGTTCAATTCAGGGGAAAGTGAATACAGAACACCCCTCCCCCACGATTTAATTTATATTCTTTAATTATCTTTACTAATATTATAAAGAGAGAGGACGAATTTTTGTGTGTTTATATGTTCGAGGTAATCTCCGGAACCACTGCACCTATTTGAAAAATTCTTTCACTGAATGAAAGGTGCTATCTCACTGAGTAACATAGGCTATAATTCGAAAAAAATCCGATAAATAGTTCTTTTTAGCCTCCTTTCCCAGTAGAAGAAGCCCCCTTTGTCAGAAAAAGAAGAAAAAAGCATGAAAGAAGGCTTAATGCATCTTAAAAATATCCCGAAAAACAAAAAAAAAGTCAAAAATAAATAAAATAATTAAATAAATATCAAAAAATTAAAAATTGGAAAGTAGGGTATTGAGATGGGGGAAAATGTCTGTCGGTCTGTCTGTCTCCCCCCCCCCCCCTAATAACTTTTGAATGAATAGTCCGATTTGAACAAAATTTTTTTTTGTTCAAAAGATCTCGGCGAGGACACCTTATTCCCATATTTCACTTTTTGATTCGAACTATTTTTTGTTCAATTTTGAACAGTTCAAAAAAACTTAACATTAGCTCCTATGGGGAAATTCAAGGCAATTCCGAACTGTGAGGCGAATTTGCTTCAAACAAACTTTGTAGGAAAAAGCTTTTGATGAAAAACTTGTATATAAAATATATTTTTGATTTGAACAATTTACTGTTCAATTTTGAGCTGTTCAAATCCCTTAACATTAGCGCCTACGGGAAAACTGAAAGTCAATGTAGATTCCGTACTTGAAGGAGGATTTACTTCAAACAAATTTCGTTGGAAATTGCTCTTGACGCCAAACTTCAGACTCCGACTCCGAGAATTTAGGGGCACCTGACTCCGAATCCGACTCCTGTGCCCGACAATTAATCGGACTCCGACTCCCCGACTTCAAATGACTGACTCCGATTCTTGGATATTCGTTTCCGACTCCTTTATCCCAAAATGAGATTGACTCCCACTCCGACGCTATGGTTTTAACTGTGAAATAATTATTGTTGATGTGATTTGTTTTTATTTTAACGCTAAAGTTTTTATTTAGTTATTCAGTTTTCGGTGAATAAACTCGAAGTCATTTATGTTTCTACATAAAGATATGCGCAGACGATTTTTTTTTTTTTTTTGACAAGTGCATTAATTCATTTAAAAAATTATTTTTGGCAACAGGAGAAAATGAAACGATTTTTTTTTTTTTTTTTTGAGCAATTACGATTGCTTATTGCTTTTATTTGACTGTTTTTGGCGTACTATCATTTTTCCCACCGGCGCGGCGCCACCCTCTGCCAGCACCACCCGTCGCGTCGGCCGGCCACACGATGCTGCTCCTCTAGCGAAAACCGTCTCCAGGTTGCGTCCATATCCTACACACACACGCATACACACACGCACCAACACACACGCACCAACACACACGCACACACAAACACATACACACACAAACACCATTATACACACACATACCCCTACACACATACACAAACACCATCATGCACACACATACCCCTACACACATACACAAACACATACACACACGCATGCATACAGACACCTACACATACACACAAATACACACAACTGCCCACACATTCATGCCTGCACACAGACACAAACACATACCCCGCCCCCACGCACACAAACACTCATACACACAACTACCCACACACTCATGACTGCACACAGACACAAACACACATGCCTACACACATACACATACCCCCCCCCCACACACACATACAAACACACACTCGTGATTGCGAAAAACATAATTTGAATTCAAGATGACAAAATTCAAATTATTATTATTTTTTTTGATATGATGTATTTATTTTAATGAGCTTATTAATTTTAATTATTATTTTTTCGTTTTGAAAGCTGTTGAAGAATTTTTTCTTAATGGAAAAGAGTGTATTAGCTGCTTTGTTTAAAAGGTGCTACTATTTTATTTGTTCTTTTTTTTTTTTTCTTTTTTTTACGCATCTAATTTTTTTTAGATGAGTGAGGAATATTTTATTTCTAGAAAGTAGCTTAAAATATTGGGAAAATATGTTTGAAACAATTTGCGATTTTAGCTATTTTTGAGAACATTGATCAGGTACTAGAAAGTAGTATGGGTATACGGGAAAGTAGGCTCGTCTAGTTCTAGACAGAACTTCTTGTTTTATTCCAAATTAGGCCCAAATTTCATGTAAAATGCCTATTATTGGCTATTAAAGGGGTGAAAAATTACTTGCACATATTAATATTATATATCGTTGAAAAGGGTAGAATTTTCCGCGTTCTAAGCAATTTGTTTCGATGCTCTAACTTCATTACGACGGGAGTAATTTGCGTTTTTAGCCTACTTTCCCAGTAAAAGTCAGAGAAAGAGGAAAAAAAGCATGAAAGAAGGCTTAATGCATCTTAAAAATATCCCGAAAAGCAAAAAAAAAAGTAAAAAATAAATAAAATAGTTAGATAAATATTGAAAAATTAAAAATTGGAAAGTAGGGTATTGAGCTGGGAAAAATGTCTGTCGGTCTGTCTGTCCCCCCCCCCTAATAACTTTTGAATGAATAGTCGGATTCGAACAAACATTTTTTTGTTCGAAAGATCTCGGCGAGTACACATTATTCCCATATTTCACTTTTTGATTTGAACTATTCTTTGTTCAATTTTGAACAGTTCAAAAAAACTTAACATTAGCGCCTACGGGGAAATTCAAGGCAATTCCGAACTGTGAGGTGAATTTGCTTCAAACAAACTTTGTAGGAAAAAACTTTTGATGAAAAACTTGTATATAAAATATCTTTTTGATTTGAACAATTTTCCGTTCAATTTTGAACAGTTCAAATCCCTTAACATTAGCGCCTACGGGGAAACTGAAAGTCAATGTAGATTCCGTACTTGAAGGCGGATTTACTTCAAACAAATTTTGTTGCAAACAGCTCTTGACGCCAAACTCCAGAATCCGACTCGGAGAATTTAGGGGCACCTGACTCCGACTCGACCCTTTTGCCCGATAATTAATCGGACTCCGACTCCCCGACTTCGTAGCTTTGGCAAAAATTTATACACGGAGGACAAATGACTGACTCTGATTTTTGGATATTCGACTCCGACTCCTTTATCCCAAAATGAGATTGACTCCGACTCCGCAGCTATGGTTTTAACTGTGAAATAATTATTGTTGGTATGACTTGTCTTTATTTTGACGCTAAAGTTTTAATTTAGGCATTCAGTTTTCGGCGAATAAACTCGAAGTCATTCATGTTTCTACATAAAGATATACGCAGACGATTTTTTTTTTTTTTTTTTTGACAATGAAAATTATTTCTTTAAGTTGACATTTTTCTTGTTTTTATTTATTTTGGTAATTGCATTAATTCATTTAAAAAAATTTTTTTGGCAACAGGGGAAAAAGAAACGATTTTTTTATATGTATTTATTTTAATAAGCTTATAAATTTTAATTATTATTTTTTCGTTTTGAAAGCTGTTAAAGATTTTATGGAAAAAAGTGTATTAGATGTTTTGTTTAAAAGGTGCTGCTTTTTTTTTTTAAAAGATGAGTGAGGAATATTTTATTCCTAGAAATTAGCTTAAAATATTTAAAAAATATATTTGAAACAATTTGCAAATTTTAGCTATTTTTGAGAATATTGATCAGGTACTAGAAAGTAGTATGGGTATATGGGAAAGTAGGCTCGTTTAGTTCTAGACAGAACTTCTTGTTAACTCGAACTTTTTTAGGCTTAGCTGAAATTTAGGCACTACTTTCTTCATTAAATCTATCAATAAAAAGTGAAGGAATTGTCCCACAGTTTTCTTTTTGACACCATTGAAAAAAGCGATATTTTTTACTCCAGAAATATCTCGACTTATGGTCGGAATTATTAGCTTCTATCTTCAAAGGAAAAAGAGTTACAAGCGTTTTAAAATCAATTTCGAAATATGTCATTTTGATTCAGATTGTCAACTATTTTATTTTCACGTTTCCACGGTTACGCTTTTTGAATCCATTGTTTATTTAATTACTAATATCTTAAACTTATTTTATTTCATGTTTCCATGGTTACGCTTTCAAAATTCATCTTTCGCATTTTAATTTCTTAAAAGTACTTCAATGTCTGTCGTCAATGTTTGGAAGGGTAATTTTGCATGGTGTTTTTTTTTTTTCTTTTATTTACGCCTGGTTGTTGATTATATGTCACTCGACACAATTTTAATTCTCAAGGTAGACCGGGGAAAGCCGGGAAACGCAGCTCTTAATATATAAAGATCTGAAAGCTACTGTTAATGTGATCATATACCTTTTTGTTTGTTTGGCGAAACATTTATTATTGCTAAAGAAAAAACATACGCTTCACTCGCAAAAGGACTGGCTTCCGGTAGCGTGCTCTCTTGGCGCGTTGGGCCCTGAGCAGTTCTGTCTAGGATTATTGTTTTAAGGCAACCGTTAATGAAATTCATTGTTTTGGCGATTTGTTTTGAAATAAAAGAAACTTTTGATTTGTTTTTATCTGAGTGAAATGTAAGACATTTTCTTTTTTTCTGACGACGATTTTTGAATGGTCCACGGCATGTTTTTTTTCGTTAGACGGATGGATTATGATAGCGTGGTTACTGGGCAAGTTTGGCGATAAACAATAAAGTTGCAGAGTTATTTTTACATTTGAAAGATATTATTTGATGTCTTTTTTTGTTTATTTGGCGAAAAATTTTATATTGCAATAAAAACCGCTTCACTCGCTAAATAGAGTTTTAAAGCAAATGTAAATCTAATTTAATCATTTGACGAAAAGTTTTAAATTACAAAAAAACTTAAATAGGTTTTTTTTTTTTTTTTTTTGAAAAGGTGAGTACGCATTTTATACAAAGAAAAATTATCATTTCACATCAGAGGGGCGGCAATTTCTTTTTTTATCAACGGACCTCCATTAAATTTTTAGCACGGGCATCGCTGTGCGGGTACTGCTAGTATAAAATATAACTGGTCTGATTTCTGAAGTTTGACCAATATTCTAGATTTACTATTTCACGATGCCGCCAATACAATTTGAATTTAGGGTTATACTAATTAGCAGGCTTCAAAAAAAAAAAAAAGAAAAAAGACCATTGAAAAAAGACCATTGAAAAAAGATCCAACGAGTTCAGAACCTACGGTTCTGAACTCGTTGGATTTGTTTTTTATTTGTACAATGTTACCTAAATACTCGAAGACGCCTGTACTCAGGGGCGCGCACAGGGATGGGGGAGGGACACCTGTTGTCCCGTGCCCGAGCCTGAAGGGGGCCCAATATTTTTATAACTATGGGTGAAATATAGGGGTAAACAATATGGAGAGGGGCCCAGAAAAGTCATTTGTGATGGGCTCCAAAATTTCTGTGCACGCCCCTGCCTGTACCGATAAGGAAAATTCTTTTTACTTTCTTCTATATCTAATACATAGAAGAAAGTATTGGATTCGTGCAAATTTTCGAATTTCGAAGGATTCGATTGTTTTGAGGTGTGCTGAGTCCATTTCGACTATTTTTGGAAAATGTCTGTCTGTGTGTGTGTGTATGTGTGTGTCACGTCTGTGTGTGACCAGTTTTTTGTGGCCGCTCTACAGCAAAAACTACCGCATGAAATCGAACGAAATTTGGTACATATATGTACCTTTATGCGTGTGTATAGGACATGGACACCACGGACCAGGAGCAGCGGATTCCGGGGGACAGTGCTCAGGACCAGAGGCCGGTGGTGCAGCAGAGGCCTCTGGTCCAAGTTGAAAAAAGAACCAAACGCCAAGGACGGTGAAGTGAGAACAATAAGAAATCGTGATTGCTCAAAAAACAAAAAACCCAACTGCCTAAAAACCAAAAAAAAAAAGCTAAAAAGAAAAAAATAAGCCCAGGAGTTTAGAATGTTATTAAGTACTAACGAATAACAAAACCATTGAAATAGTTTTATATTCGATACAATTCGATTAATACACCATAAGACAAATCATAGATTCCAAAGCAGAATAGAAGGATCAACAGTCGGGGCCCATTCCTTTTTGAGCAATCAAGGAACGCCGTAAAATTTGAATGGGCCCCGACTATTGACACTTCTATTCTGCCTTTGAATTAATGCTCTGTCTTATGTGTGTATCGATTACAAAACTATTTCAATGGTAAATTTATTCAGAAGCACAAAATTCTTACTAGGCTTATTTTTTCTTTAATTTTTTTTGGTTTTTACACAGACGTTTTTTTTTTTGTATTTTTTTTTTTAATATTTTTTTTAGCAAGCCCTACAATTAGCAACATAATCTCAGACGTAAAGTAACATAGCACAGAAATAGGGGCACGGGGGCTCTCCCTCAGAAAAATTATTAAAAGTGTAGCTCAAAAAACACATAGACGATCTTTGGAGATGTTGGGGGAGGGGAGATTCAGATGCCCTTCCTGGTAAATTTTCCGAATTTAAAATCATAAAGGTGGTTGAAGAATATATTTGATAACGTTAGAAGAAACGTAGGAGTTCAAGGAATTTATCCCAGAAAATATTCGAAATTGAAGTTTCAAAAATGCATTTTAATACCATGTTCGATGATATTAAGGAAAGGGGGCTTTACCATGGAAAAATTTCGAAAGTGCTGTTCTTGAAAAAACGCAACTGTACAGCACCTGTCATGATATGAGGGGAAGGAATGGGATTCGAAACTCTCCTTTGGAATTTTCCAAATAGAAATTCCAAACTACAACTCCAGACGATCTTTGGTAATATTAGGGAGAGGGGAGGTTCGGAAGATTTACCATGGATATGTTTCGAAACATTCGTTCTAAAAATAGCATTTTGTGGCCATCTTTAGTAACATCGAGTTCAGAGACTTTTCCCCAGCAATTTTTTTGAAACTGAATTTACAAAATCCTCGGAGATTTTTAAATCTCACTCGTAAAAACTCAGTTGGCTATCTTTGATGACGTTAGATGAAAAAATGAGATTCGGAGCATTTCCCCGAAATATTTAGAAATTATAGTTTTGAAAATGCAACTTTAGACCGTCTTTTAGCGATGTTAGGGGAGCGGCGAGGTTTGAAGGCTTTTTCCCCTGAAATGTTTTTGAAATTAAAATCCTACTATAGGCTGGCTATATTTCATAACATTAGGGTAAGGGGTGGGGTTTGGAGCCCTATCGGGGAAATTATTTGAAATTGAAATTCCTAAAAATACGATTTTAGGCCTCTTTTGATGACCTCCGGGGGAGAGGGGGATTTCTTTACCCTCCTCTCAAACTTTTTAGAAATCGAAGTTCCTTAAAAAGCAATTTAAGAGTTTCTTTGTTGACGTCATAGAAAAGATCCTTTGGGGACTTCCCCCCGGAATTTGACCTTTTTTTAATGGTAATTTTAACAGACATGTGACCCAAACTGGATGAAAAATACTGAAATTGCATGACTGTGTGAACTAACACAACACTGTTAGTTTTTTGCACTACACCGAAAGCTCTCTTATGTATTTTTGTATCTATATAACAGACTATTTTAATTGGATGCATGAAATGAACTGAACATGTCTTCTGCCCTTATATAGAAGTTTGGTAAGACCTCATTTGGAGTATGCTGTTCAGTTTTGGTCTCCTTATCTTAAGAAAGACATTAATGTATTAGAAAGGGTTCAAAGGCGAGCTACAAGGCTAATAAATGGACTTTCTCACTTAGACTATGATTCCAGGCTTAGAAGGCTAAAAATGTACAGTCTTGAGCAAAGAAGAAACCGATGGGACATGATTCAGTTGTTTAAATTTATTAAAATGAAAGATGTTACGAGGCTGAAGTTTAGCACTGAAAACAGGACAAGGGGCCATTGTTTTAAGCTATTTAAATCTCAGGCTAACATGGATGTTAGGAAAAATTATTACTTTAGCAGGGTAGTGGAACCTTGGAACAGTTTACCGGAAGAGGTGGTAATGAGCAAGGGAGTAGATAGTTTTAAGACGGCTATTGATCTTCACTGGGGATTGTAAATTGACTAGGACCAGTCTAGCTGGGCCCAGAGCCTGTTGCTGGTCGTCACTTTTGTATGTCTTTGTATGTTGTATTTAGCTTCCAATGCCTCTTTTTTTTCTGAACAGTATTTTTCTCTCTCAAAAAATATTGAATTCAGTAAAAATACTGAAAAATCACATGTCTGTTTTAAAGGAAGAGTCTCAGTCACAAAAGGTAGAGCATTGCTAATGCCACCCCCAGGCTGTTGCACTGAAGGCATGCAGTGGGACATACGTTGCTTGAGGCTGTAAATTTAAAACCAGCTTTTGAAGTCCACCAAGCTCCCCCCCCCTCCTCATATTTGAAGCATGCTTTAATAGTACAGTAAAAATAGAGGTCGGATCAAAACATACAAAAAAAAAAAAAGTTTAAACCTGTTGCAAATTGTTTATTATCCTCCCAATAAGAGCAGGTAAAAAGTCTCACTCCATTGTGCGTCGGGTTTCGGAATAGGGGGCATCTAAAAATTGCTGTTTTGAGCATTTTTTCGGAATTTTTAGAGTAAATTTCAAGAGGGAATATTATGTCAAACTAAACTTAAAAGCATGAAAATAAAGGTGTTTACCCCCCAAGAGGGATGACACAACCCACCAATGCTATAGAGGCCCCCTATCCCCGTAAAATGAAGCAGTACCCCCTGTTCCCCCTCCATACATTTCAAGTGGAAATATTATTTTACGCAAAGTTAGTAATCAAGTGTGTCCATCCTCCAGGTGCGATGGATGACAAAGTTACCCCCCCCCCCCAAATAAAATAATACGCCAATCCTCCTCTCATTTCCATTTCAAGTAGAAGTATTATTTCATGTAAATCTCAAATGCATTAAATCAGGACTGTCCACCTCACAAGAACAGTAGCTCAACTCCCAAAACAAAATAATATACTTAAAGATTCCCCCTCCCCCCCCCCCCGTGATGGCACATTTAATTAAATAGTCAGGAAAATTATGCTGCACTGGTTTTTTTTCCTCTTTTACTATATTGCTTTTTTTGCAGTACTTAAAAGCAAAATTTTTAGTTTGCGTTACAACATGCATACCTCAAATACGTCATCAGATTGAGATAAAATCTCCACCAGAACTGGATTTCTCAAATGATTTCTCCTAAGCTAGTAACAAAAAGTCTTTGTTATCAAGATCTTTTTTTTTTTTTTTTTTTGAAATCTAGATCCTCGGCAAATTTGTTATTGTTGCAGCTGTGTCTAACACAGTTTGCGCATATAGTTGAGCACTTCAGTCCACTTTCAGACTTATCAACAACATTCATTTTTCCAATGAACCCCTCAGAGCAAGCACAAGATATGAGGCAAAGAAAGTCTTCTAGAGCAGAAGGCTTGCCTGTTGTATTAGGACGTAGATATTTCTGTGGTGCTTTCTTCTTCTTTGTATCCATCAAAAATGACCCTAGCTTTCCCATACTTACAAGTGACATATACACTGCATTGCTGGCATATTTCCTTGAGGCTTGCAGATCATTACCAAAAAAAAAAAAAAAAACATGATCGAGAAGGTATCTTCCATCTATAACATATATGACACCTGCTGCATGTTTTGTGATGGTCGCGTGGATGGATCTTTTGCTTCAGATAATAACACATTAACCATACAGGTTTTCTTTCCTTCTTAAACCAGATTCATCGAATACTGATGGAGGATCAGCGCACAACTCGAACTAGAAGTATTTAGCAATTTGTTGTTCCATCTTTTTTACTGTTCATAACATTCGGTGTAAAAGATGATTTGGGCTTACACATCTCTACAGATAATACTCTCGTAACAGAAGCTAGAGACATAATTGCATACCTCCTTTACAAAGAAATGCCACTAAATTTTTTTGCCTTCCATATCCTTTTATGTTACTACCCCAACGTTAAAGACCTCATCAAATTTCACCTTATCAGCGACCGACCAGTACCGGTGAGCAACACCACTACTAATTTGAGTCAATACCCGTAGAGCAGAAGAGTAGTATTTAGCATCCTGCTGTTGTATTGCTCATCGCTCTCATCAAGACTTCTGTCTTTGAATCACTAGATTCTGGTCCACCTAAATTTGTCACTGCGTTGGATCGTTGGTAGCTGATATGACACCTTTATCAAATTTTTTTATTGCATAATGTACTTGAAAGTTTCAGATAGTGTAAGTGTCGCAAGTATATGTTCGTATATTTAGCATAATTCCCATAACTGGCTGTGTAAAAGAGAGGCAGCTAGGTGTTTGCAAACGAGAACCCCCACTGACTTAGAGGGTGCAGAATTGCAGCATTGCCCGTCTCACTGTTGGCAATTTCGGTTTATCCTCCCTTACGGTAATGGCATACGATTAGAGAAAAATTGATGTAAATTAAGAAGAAGGAGGTAAACTTCAGTCACTTTGGACTTTTATGCTGCACAGGGATTTTATGACGGAGTATCCATCCAGAACGAAAGCCCTTAAAAAAGAAAGAAATACCCTTTGAAAAAAATGAAAAAACTGCCTTAAAAATTCCAATGACACAATCTGCGCCATGGACCCCCCCCCCCCCCTTTGCACCCCGGTTAATTAGCATTTTTTTCTGTGAGAGTTTATTATTTAACTATTATAGAGTGATTTGTGTGACTTTTGAGTATTTTTTTTAAGTAATAGAAATTATTTTTATTTAAAAAGGGTAATTTTTCGCCCCCCCCCCGCTTTCCCCCCAAAACTAACGCGCAAAGTGCTTGGACTTTTTACTCCTTCTTGCTGGAAGGGTAAGAAGTAATTTTCAACAGGTTTCAACTTTTTTTTGGATGCTTGGGTTTGGCCATTTTTTGACCTAATTTTAATGTACTATAATATTAACAGATTCATGAAGACCTACAAATTTCTTCAAATTGTCATAACTCTCACTGACACTCGTTAAGCAAACAGAAACAAGTCTTTACATAAATCACTCCTCAAGCAAAAGCACAAGCCACTTCCTCTAAAAAAATTATACACACAATCAAATTATTAGGAGGGCGAGCTCCCCTCCCTTTAAGCCGAATGGAATCGACACTAGGGTTCAAATCATAGAGTACTCTCAAGTATTGCTGCAATTTGAGTTGCAAAGAAAAAAAAAATGAACAACAAATTTGAGTTTTTCATTTTTTTTCTTCTTCTTTTTCCCCCTCACATTTTGCTGTGATAAAAATTGTCGCCCTAGGCGATGGCACAGGTCGCCTACATCAGAAGCCGGGCCTGCCTCCCAAAACGAAATTAAACCAATTCAGCGCACCGTAAAGTAGTCCAGTCAATGAGTGCTCAAAACAGGGGTAGGGGTGTAGCGTGCATGGAATATGCAATAATTTTTTACTTCAGAATATTGTTAGGAGTGGTTAGTAAATAAACATACTAAAAGTCCCCGACCCTGGGGGGAAAGGAAGGAGGGAGGGGGGGGGGGAAAGAATATTTTGGGTTTTTTGAGAAAATGTCGGAAATGGTGCAAAAAAATTCGTTTAAAATAAAATTTGAAGCTAAATAAACTTTCTATGATACTGTTTCTACACATATTTGCCTAATTTTTGATAATTTTCCAGGTATATGTTATGAAAAATCGAAGATTTTCGGAAAAAATTCTCTCTTTTTGTCAAACATTTGCTCTTAGTGTCTCCCAGGATCAGTATTCATGAAAAGTGTAAATGACAAAGTTGTAGAGCTTTAAATTTCCTTCCATTTGATATGCTACTTTGTTATATTTTATTCAACCAATCTAGAGTTACAGAATTTGAACCATGCACTTTCATGGCAAAAAATGGAACACTTGCCATTCACAAATTTCAAACTGACTCGAAAGGATCGCACACTTCCTCTTTCTTCAATGAATTTGGCAATCCTGATGGACAATAAAGAAGTATTTGTGGATTAATGCTATACAAATGATGTTTAACGGTTGGGGGGGGGGGGTCTTAAAATTGTGACAAGGGGGAGGAAAAGAGTGTGACATCAAGTATTTTTTAATACAAATGTGTATATAAAAATTAGTTTATGAAAAGTACTTTGTGACAAATGGCGAGGGTGTTAAAAAAATTGAAAAAAAAAGTGCAACATCATTTATGGACAGCCCCTTACCAAGAAATTGGACAAAGATTTACAGAACTATGTACATGCAGTTTGAATTAGCTCCATACCCATTGCATTATTCAATGAAAGTGACTGAGGAAGTGCAGAAAGCCAGCACTTCCTCAGTAAGAAATTTGTTAGAAGTAATTAATAAGTAAATGTACTAAAAGTCCCCGACCCTGGGGAGGGGGATAGAGGGTTTAAAGGTGGGAAGGGGGAATCGAAATTTGTGGTTTTCAATTATATCTCCGAAACGGCAGGAAAAATGTGTTCCGAATAAAAGTAAAAGTCAACTAAATTTATTGTGAAATTGTTTTCATACAGAAATGTCACATTTCCAGAGTTATTTTAGTACTCGTTCTTTAAAACCAATACTTTTCAAAAAAAATTCTCGTTCTTTTTGTCTCAGAGTGTCTGTGCCAAGCAGGCGCTCAAAGAATCTTGTGCAGCAATCATGTGCCAAGGATCCTGACGCTTTTCTGTGTCTTGAAAATCCACCGGCTAAACACTTGAACTGCAGATTCAAACCTGATACCAAAGAAATACAAAGGCTCTGCCCAATCAAAGCGACACCTAACTGGCAAGCAATCATTCTGCTGATGTTTTTTCTTAAGAAAATAGAAAATATTGCTTTCGCATTTTTGTTTAGTGGGCATATTTCTTTAGGATGACAGGCTGGTCACGTTACCATAAACTCAAAATATTAGTACTATAAAATAATTCAAATACTACTATAAAATTACTACTGTAAAATAATTCAAACTAAATTTATAAAAAAAATATTAGGAGAAATTGTCCAGTTTTCGTTAGAGATGAATATCCCCTGGAATGAGCGAAAACCGCAAAGTAACAGTCCTGCAAAAAACTAAACTAACCTCCTTTTGAACTGTGGGACGAGCCCAAAAGATGGTTAAAAAAACTAAGTAAAAAACGGTTAACACTGATTATCTGTACTTTTAGAGCTAAAAACTGAAGTTGAACTATAATAATAATAAGCAAATAAAAAAAAAGGATTTAAAATTTATTTTATTGAAAGATTTTTATTCTGCACCATCTCTTACATGTTCTTAATGGCGGTGTGACTGATGAAAAGTGTTTTCATCACAGTGGTGTCATCTGACCCTTTGACCCTACCCTGAATAATTTCCAATTAAATGAATCGTAACAAATGATGGTCTTGAAAAAAATTAATTAGTTAAGGAGTTGTTACAGTGCCATGAGGACATATGCAGGGATGATTGTGAGTTCCTAAAAAAATACCTGAAAGATTCATCCAAAAAAAACTAGTATGTTGTGGCCATCACGAAACTTTCTTCTATATTTTTCCTTTTTCTGATCCCTCCCCATGCTTGACGAGGAAGCAATATTCCCAACAAAAACCAAATTACACATGCAAAAACTTGACGACTATCCCAATGTCTGAATTATTGCAAAAGCAAAGCAAAGAGCGAAAATTGAAAGTTATTTTAAAAGCCTTGCTTGAAATAATTACAAATATTTTATGTGTTAACAAACATAAGATGGCAACAGTTAAAAATTTTAAATCATTGAGATAATATTTCCGGTCATTTCCATACAATTAAAATCACGAGAAATACGCAGACGACAATCTATTACGATTTATCTTTCTTATTGTTGCATTAATAAAGCTATTTTTATTCGCAAAAAAAAAAAAAAAAATCAACACCTCTTGGAGCGATTGGCGTCAAAATTGAACCAAAGCCTGTTTACATATGGATTCACATATATTCCAAATTTCAACCAGAACGTAGCATTACTTCTTGAGATAGGGCACTCACAATGGAAAAAAAGAACGGGCGATTGCGCTACCCACTTTTTAGCTGTTGACACCAAAATAAAATCAGCTCTTATACCCACTAAGGGCTACTTGCCGATAAATTTTTCTTTCATTCCGTTCATTATTTCTTGAGATACAGCAGTCACAATTGACGACAAAAAACGTTCTATAGCTCAACCCCCGTTTGAGTTATTGACACCAAAATTGAATCAGCACCTGTTCCTGTTAATACCAACATATGGACCAAATTTTGTTTGATTCCGCCAGTTACTTCCTGAGGAATAGCAAGCACGCGTAACTCGAAAAACGTTCCATTGCTCCACCCCCCTTGGAGGAATTCGCGCCAAAAACTAATGGGCACAAGTTCACATAGTGGCACATACGTGTACTAAATTTCGTTCGATTTCATGCGGTAGTTTTTGTTGTAGAGCGGCCACAAAAAACTGGTCACACACAGACGTGACACACATACACACACACATACAGACAGACAGACATTTTCCAAAAATGGTCGAAATGGACTCAGCACACCTCAAAACGTTCGAATCCGTCAAAATTCGAAATTCGAAAATTTGCACGAATCCAATACTTTCTTCTATATATTAGATATAGAAGAAAGTAAAAACCGGGAGCGAGGGGTCATTTTTCAAACTACAGTGTGCTCGCGATATCACAAAGTCGAAGGGAAGGTAAAAAAAATTAGAGGCATCGAGTTTTCAAAATAACAAGTTCATAATTATCATAAAATAATATTCTAAAAATTAGTCACGAGAGTTAAGAATAAGTGGAAAAATATAATGAAAGTTGGAAAAAAAAAATCTCAATACAGTAAAAAAAATTTTAATTTTTAAAATGAGCCAAAAATAATAGAGAAAAAAGAACCCTTTAGTCAAGTAGCCAAATGCAGTAATTTACCACGATTAAATTTATCAAATATTTGAATTACCAAGTTGTATAATGGTTTCAAACGAGTTTCGAGAGCGCCGGAAAAAAAGAAGTTGGATGAAGGATTGCCCCATTCCGTGTTCCAGGGTTTTCCGTTCATCTCCCCTTTTTACGGAGGTGGAAATACTGTCAAAAGGTCCAATGAAATGGCGTGAGAAAGGATTGAGAAGTTTTAGGTAGGTTTTTATTTGGTCTCCTCAGGATTTTTTTTTTCTGACATCCCTGGGGTCTAGGATGAAAGTGAAGTAGATAAGCTTCTCTGAATCATTCCTAACCCCCCCCCCCCGAGAGAAATAATGAAGGGTGTGAGAAATTTTTGATAACATTCCTAGAGTTTCTACAAGACAAGGAACTTCGATTTTTTCCGTAAAAATTATATTTGATTTCAAAAAATATTCGACAAAACAAGGTTTGATTAAAAACTCTGACATAAGAATGAAAAATAACAGATAAATTCGCAAAATCAAGAGGAAAAATAATTGTCCAAGATATCGAGAATATACTGTAACACCTAATACTTAAAAAGACACAATTTTTATGCATATGGGTACAAGGTCTGTTAGGAAAGTATCCAACAATTAGCTGAAAGAAAAAAACATCTGAATACTCAGCAATAAAAATTAACCCCCCCCCCCCACCAACCTGGCAAAGTAGTTTCCCTGGAACTCCCCACACTTTTCCCAATATTGCTATCATTATTAGAAACATTCCGAAAAGACCCGTTCCACAAAGAAGTTTAGCTTGGCAGTCAATGCAACCATAATGTTCTCTCTGTTCTGAAATGTTGTACAATTCAATCACCTCTTAGGTTTGGGGAACAGCCAGAAGTCACAGGGGGCCATAATAGGAGAGAAAGAGATTGATGAATATTAATAATTATGAAATAATTGCAAAAATTAGGAATAAGGGGAGGGGGTGAAATTGTGGAGCTAGGGAGATCAAAGCAAGACAAAAACACCAGTATCAACCTGCTTGTATGTGTTAATTCTTTGAGGTGCCAATTTTTAAACTTTCTTTCAGTCATCTAACATAAACTTCAACAATTCGCTTTTCTCTGTGTCATCTCACCTCTTAGCGTTATGCTTTGGCTTTAAACAATTGGCTGAAAAATATTTTAAACATGGGTTACCAAACAAAATCAATCTGCCTCGATGGGCAGGGGCGTAGCTAGGGGGGGGGGGACACCCCGCCCCCCCGAAACGCTTGTCTCAAAAAAAAAAAAAAAAAAGAGAAGAGAAAGAAAAAAAGAAGAAAAAGAAAAAAAAAACAGAACATTTTTTTAAGTAACAAAGGTCAAAAATTCACTTTGTTCCCCCCCCCCCCCCAATGCCATTGAAAATCTGCTCTATGAGTGACCCTCAAGTATAAAGACGCATCCCTCTACTGCGACAATTTTTCGATGATTGAGTGAAATTTGACACTTCGCTTTAGAAATGAGATTGATTTGTTACATCCACGTATATGTAGCCTTTCATTGTCATAGATTCTGCAAATTGTTAAATTTGTTTAATTTTATGAGCAGCGCAGTGGGAATATTGCATACAGTCGAATCTGTATATTTCGAATTTCACAGGAAAGAAAAGAAAAATCGATATAAAGAGTTTTGGAGATATGGGGGCTTTAAGAAACTTTATAGAAATTTGCAATATGATCGATACTCAAGACAATATGGGCTCTTGATTAAAATTCCTCTGAATAATTTTTGTTAGGTATTTATTCCTTTATTACATTATTAAGTGCTTTATTGCGAGTTTAAGGAATCATTTTGACAGTAAAAGAAACTTTAAGCATATCTTTTTCAAGAAAAAGTCTTTTATTGGTTTTTTTTTTTATCCCTGATTTTTTTTTTTTTTTTTGATTCATTATTTATCCTCTTGAGGTTAGCAATTGCTGCAAATCTAACTTGGTTAATATTCTATGATTTTCCTTTTTTCATCACTTGAAAAAATCTTATATTTTCTTTTCACTTCTATCATTTCGTTTTTCTTAGGAATCACAATTTTAAGAAAGAGAGCAACCAAAGAACAGTACTAATCCAGATAACAGAGTGAAATGGCTTTTAACTTGAATGACGTTTAACCATGAACTTGAAAAGTTCATCTTACATGTCAAACCTCTGAATTTCACCCCTTTACTCTTCTTCCAAGAAAGTGCGCGAAACGACTGTCCTTTTATTTAAATCTTCCTAGAAAGCCTATTCGTGGAACGTTTTTCTCCCTTTTTTCCACTGCCTTCTCAGCTCTTGAAGACAATTCTTCTGTTTCTGAAGTTGAAGAAAATGTTTTTGTTTGCTGCTTTAAAGATCACTGGGCTTCGAATCCGAAAATGATAGCATAACCGTGCTTAGAGACGATAGAGGTTTTTGTTGGTCTGGTCTCGTGTGTGTCATAGGTCATAGTCAAAACTGCCTTTGGTAACCAGAGTATCTATTGCAATCACATTGATTTTTCAGCCAGTATTAACTGCGTATTCTTTTGGAAACGTACAGTCTGTTTAGAATAGTACATTCTAAGTGAAAGTTGCTACATAATGAAGCGAGCAAAACCGATAACAAGATTTTTTAAACACAAAGAAAACAATGAAAATGACGAAAAGGATTGTTCTAAAAGAGAAAGTTAACGTCGTCTGAAGAAAACGAAGTACAGTCTGCAAAGCAGCATTAGTCCCATCGGACCCTTCTAAAGGTAATTTTATTTTAATTCAAAAGAAAAACTGCATAGCATTACATGAATAAAATGTTTAAAAACGAAATGAATCTAGATTATTTCTGTTAGCTTGGTTCGCTTTAAAAAGTAGAATATAAAGAAGACTTCTGTTTATAACACTCGAAAATTGCAGTTGCTCTCTCAAATAGATATTTATGTAAATTCTAAAGCAGCTAATAAAATTAAAAATAAAAACTGGAAAGGGGAACAGATGGTATGCAGCTTTGAGCGAATAACTTTCTACCGTCTATATTTCTTCCCTAATTTTTTTTATTCAAATTTTATTAACTGCTTTAGAATTAGCACAAATGTAAATACATAAATAAAATTAACATATAAATATAACGATATGAAAAGCAATTTCATTTTTTGCGGGTTATAATTCAAGAAGTCTTTTTTTATTTTATTTCATACTTTTAATGCTAATCAAATTAGTAAAAATAGTCTTTATAGTCTGATTACCGATGAGATTGAAAGCCAAACATTCAGTTTACAGGCGGAAATGGAAGTATCTATTAACTTTCAGGGATACCAGCTTTTGTAGATGTGTGTTAACCTCTAAATTAAGCAGTCACCCTGAAATGAACGGAACACGCTCATCAGATATTGAATTTTCCATAACATTAAAAAAATGTAAAAAAAATTTCTTTGCTTTTGTTTTGTTTGACACAAGTGTATCAGACTTCGAGCACCCCATTCCAAAGTATTTAAGATTCACCTCCCTCTTATTTTTTTAATACTAAAAAAAGTTTATATATATATATATATAAAGTACCCCCCCGCTCCCCCGAATGTCGGGTCTAGCTACGCCTCTGTCGATGGGTCAACTGCCCATCAAAGGAGAAATTTAAATTTCAAGAACTTTTAAAGCAGTGTAGACATTGCAAGTCTTTTTAAAACCATATTTGTTTCAAATTAAATTAAAAACCGAAGTTCAGAAAGCAAATAACGGAAGATTTTAAAAGTTTTTTTCTTTTTTAATATTCTTTGTGTAAACATAAAAAAAGCTTGAAATAAAATGCAATATATAGAAAATGCACACATGATTTTTGGTAAAATTTTATTAAAAAATTAATTTTTTGTGACTAATAGGAAGTCAAATTCTTGAAATTCATAAACACATGCGCATAGAATCATTAATACAACTATCTCATGTCTTACACAGAAATAAAGCATCAGGTATAAAATTCATATTCACCTTGAAATTTATGATAAGTAATAAAAGAACTATTTTTGAATATTTTTTGAAAGAATATAATAAAATTTTAAATAATAATTGTCAATTATAAAAACAATACATTTTCTGACAAATAATTTAAATCAATATTCAGAGTATATTTTCCCCGCACAATACAAAGAATCATTAAAGTCAATAAATAAATTTCAAACAAAATAATTCTTAAAAAATATCTAAATGAATGTAATAAATTAATAAATAATTCATCCATCTAAATTATATATCTGTCATCAAAATAGGAAAAAGAATGAATTAATATACTTTCTTTTACTTCCACCTTTAATCAAAAAATATTCAAAGTAAAAAAAAAAAGAAAAGAAGCCAAATCTGTCACTTCTATTATGCAGTTTGTAACATTTGTCGCACCATGTACTGTAATATGCCTCCATGGCGAAAATATGTTAATTCAACTTCGGTATCAAAGCGAACAATCACCTCGAAGGATTTCCCATCATTCAGCTGAAAAAAAAGTTTTTGAAATGCATGATTAAAACATTAACACAAATAAAAGTTGAGCATCTAGCAACCATGTTTTTAAACATACAGTTTTTAAAATTTTTATGATATGGTACACAGGGTGTCTCAAAAAAGTTCATCACATTTCAAAAGTGTGTAATTTTTATTTAAATGTAGATACAGGGACGGACAACATCTTCAAGTGCTTGAAATATTTGCAAGTTTTACGTAGAAATTGTCAATGCATCTCCCTCTTGTTGCACGGCACACATCTAACTAAAAATCGAGTTCCTCCCATACCTGTTGCACAGTGGTGCACACAAGGAGTGGGTCGAGGGGTTCCAGATCCCTCCCATCCAGTGTTGCCAGATTGGGGGAAATTTCCCCATTTTTGGGAAATCTGGTGCTCTCTGGGGAAATTTTGGGGAAATGGGCTTTGAGGGGAATTCTTTGGGGAAAAAAAATTTTCTTGGGGGAAAACCTGGGGGAAAAAAACTCCAGGAAAAAATATTTTTTTTCATGTTTAGATTCGCGTCAAGAAGCAGTAATTACATTGTTTGTATCAAACAGCGTTAGTTTAGCTTTAATCAACTTTATGGAATTCGTATTTCGCATTATGTGGAATATTATGCTACGGAATTGGCATTAATGTTGTGCTTGAGTAACTAGTTGATACGTGAAACGGGTAAAAATAAGTATGATGAAGAATGTTCTTGGATAAATATATACAAAAATCATAGTTTAAATGTACATACAGAAGCAGAGTAGTAAATGCAAGTAGAAAAAAAACATTTGGCTATTTCTCATCTCTCGGTCAGGCGCTTGTATTTATGACTAGTGGCACTTGCATGGCTTTGCCCGTAGTAGAAAATTAAAAGGTCTTTTGGTTCCCCTGTATATATACAAATGATACATGGTGAATTTCTCGCCAATTGGCTTGCCCACATTACGGTTCCACTTTATGATAGCTTGGTAATTTACTCGTCCATCTTATGATAATTTTGCTCTGGAAAATGTTCTTAAAATTGGAATAGAAAAAGAACAAAATCGAATTTTCGAAAAATTGCTTAAAGGTGCACACCCCCATGCTACCAACTAATTCTTTGCCAAATTTCATGAAAATCGGCAGAATGGCGCAATGCGTGTCACAGAGACCTGACAGACAGAGAAACTTTCAGCTTTATTATTAGTACAGATAAAGAAAGGTATTGATAAAGAAGACAAAAAAAAAAAAAGAAAAGAAAAAAAAGAAGAAAAAAAAGCAAAAATGGGAAGAAAAAAAAAATTTCCAAGAGACAAAAATATTAGACTAAGTTGATTTATTTTCTAAAAATATTAACGGAAAAATAATTTTAATTTGGGGAATTTTGGTAGAAAACATCGCTTTTTGGGGAAAAATTGGAAGGGAATTGGGGAAATCTGGATTTGACCATCTGGCAACACTGCTTCCATCGCCCTTGAGTTTTTTTGATTGACTAATAATCCTGTGTATGTAGTGCGTAAAATGATTCCAAGTCAAGGTAATAGTAATTTCAGATTCAATCAAAATTTTTTTTCTATTCCTTCCCCTGCAAAATCGAACTAAAGGTCAACATAAGTTGTTCTACAATGATGATTTTTCTTTGCTGTTTTGATTTTCAATTAGGAGAAAAGTAAATACATTCATTCTTGTGCTTTCTGGTATTTTAATTAAGAGTATTTGTTTTTAATAAATTTCTTTTATTAACTAATGCTAAGTATTTACTCAATATTTTTTAAAAAATGTTTTCAATCAATAAATTTAAATGAATATGCTTGAATTTGTGTTGGAGCATGATATGAGAATTAAAAGAATACGTTTGGATTCATGTTGGAGTATGATATGAGAATGATGTTCAGTCTTGGACTTCTCCATAGAAAAATTCTTGTGTACGCATCTACTGCTGCAGCAGTGGTGTTCCCATAGAGTTATACTCCATGTACGCCATATGCTCTCATACATTTTTTAGACACATAGCGTATACTCTCAAGCTTCAAAAATTTAGGGCATAATGCTTCATATAAAAAATTCATTATTAGAATACTATCTCCAAATTTTCCAAATTATAAAACAAAATTTGCCAAGCAAGGGGTTTTTGGAAGGTTACCATGACTTTTCATTGGAGAACCAAAGCTAAGCAAAACATTTTTCACTGTCAATTGTTCCAAACAACTTTAAGTTCCTCAACATGTGTGATTGGCATTCTAATAAGGTAATTGTTAAACTATTAAACTAAGGTTGGATTCTTAATAAATATAGTTTTACATAAAAGTTTCAAATTGATTTTAAAAACCCAAAATTGCACAAAAAATAATTACCTGCACAACGGTTTTCTGCCCAGGTACTAGGTTCTCAGGAATATGAATTGAATACAGCTCATAACCAGTCAGCCCAAGAGAGTCAGCATTTTCTCCAGGTAAGAACTGAAGTGGTATCAATCCCATGCCTACAAGGTTACTACGATGGATTCGCTCAAAGCTTTCTGCTATGACCGCACGTACACCCTAAGTGTTGAATAAGGGAAGAAAAAGAAAGATATTTTCTTATATTTCATATAATTCAATTAAAAAAAGAAAGCTAATTTTTGGCCTACAGTAACCGCTACCTATATGAATCAAGTTTATTCTTAACAGTCTAGATTCAATTAAGAGGCTTATTCAACTACGTAAAAATTAGTTCATATCTTTTCTAATGTGAAATCCTACAAAAATGCAAGAGGAGTCATTTTCAGTTACACAAGATGAAGTATTGTTATAAGTATATGTTCGTTAAAGATATTCACAATCTTTGATTATGAAAAAAATGTACCATAAAGCAGCGTGATAAAGGAGTTACAGAATTCAAATTTTAACTTCCATGAGCATAAAAAAATGCCTAAGGAGGGGCTGTAATTAATTTTAACATTTTTTTACAAAACGATCAGTAGTCCTCAGAATGAGAGCCTTGTTGCAATAATGGTAACACTACTGGTGACAAAACCAAGAACATGGAAGCCCTGCAAACACCATGTCTCTCTACACCTCACTCTACGATTGACTGGTCCCCGGAAAACTCATTACAAGTGGACAACATCCTGCTTCCCCTTCTTTCCCTATAGCACAAAAAAATAAATAAATAATTCTACAAAAAAAAAATAAATAAATAAATAAATAAATAAATAAAATAAAAAGATTTGAATGATGAACCATGTGCTTGGGGTAAATGATTCATTTAAGCCAAGGTTGGCAAGGTTTTGGACACTACAGTATAATGGTTTTGCCTGAAACTGTCCAACAGTATGTTTTTTTGTAAAATTGTTTTGTGTGTGAAAATGTCAAAAAAAAAAAAAAAAAAAAAATATTAATAATAATAAAATAAATATATAAATAAAATAAAATCTATTACTAATATTTTATGTTAAAAATTAATTGAATGTGAAAATTTAAGTATATATAGTTATAAGTATATAAAACTTACTGCTGACTCTAATCTAGTTACTAAGAAGTTGCAAACTCTTCATTAAAATTTTCAATTAGTACATACATGTCCGAAAATTAAATATATTTTTTGTAACAGTAGCCAAATTTTTCACACATGATGCATGTGTGCCAAAGAGAGTAAACAAAATATAGTGCAATAACTGATTTGCATACAATAAATGATTATTTTTCATCTGAAGAAAAATCCATAGATCTGAGACTTTTGCAGCTTTGGAGTAGTTTTTCTTTTCTTGCCGACAGTGCCATTCCATGGTCTGAAATTAAAATTCCCACCAATCAAACCTAGAAAATGCTAATATTCTTTTCTAAATTTTATCAGGCCATTATATATTAAGTGTTAAGCCCAGTGGCTCAGTGGCAGTACTTCATGTTTCCAAGGTGCAGTCCTGAAATGTGAAATCCGTGTGTCGCGATAAGGTTTGGCTGTCTTTCAAATTTATATATATGTTACCGTTAAAGTATATAATGCAGTTATTTTATAGAATACCTAGTTATTCCATGAAATAACTGATCGTGTCCGTTAAAATGTGTAACATGTTATTAATTTGACACTTTAATTAGTTATTCTATGAAATAACTAGGTATTCTATAAATTAATTAATGACAGTTAAAGTGTAAAATAAACAATTTATCTAAAATGAAATAACTAAGCATTCTATAAATAAACTAATGATAGACAATTAAAATGAAAAAGAAGCAATTTATCTAATTTATGCAGCATATAAATGGTATTTATGGAAACTTATCATAAAATCATTTGTTACAACAAGGATTACTAAAATGACACTTGGAATTACAAAGAACATTATTTCATACTTTAACGGCAACATATATATCATAAACGTTCTTATGTAAATTATTATTTATCTAATTAAACTATGTTTTGGAGCCATTATATTTCTCAGCAGTTGACACACAATTCTTAGTGACTCATTAAGGACGTAACACACAAATCTTTAAAAATATGCACATTATGTAGATCGTCATTTTGGAAAAAGGGTAACTAAAAAAAAGAAAGAAAGAAAGGCTTTCAAGTTACTTAAAAAAACTATTTTATAATTTGATTCCTGGAAGAAAATCTGCATTATAATATTGGAAAATAAGAACAAAATGTTCAACTATAAAAAAATTGGAATAACTTTTCAACAAACCAAAAGATATGGCCCTTTAGCTGCCCAATCTCGAGATGAACCACATCCATAATCTTTTCCAGCTATGATGATCAATTGCTTGCCTTCAGATTTGTATTTCTCTGCAGCATCAAAAACATCCATCTAAAAAATAAGAGAAATATTTTAAACTGATATGATTTCAGAGTTAGTTTTATTTTCATTACATTAATGATAATTAAATATTTGAGAAAAATGTTCAAAAGTTCACATCAAGTTACTATGATTTATTTCAATTATTTAACTAAAAGAAATTCTTTACCTCAACGGAACTTTCTATATGCTTTGTTTTTGGAGCGGCTTTGTTTAGGAATTTATTACGAAGACGTATGTTTGCAAAAGTTCCTCGAGCCATCACTTCATCATTTCCTCTGCGAGCACCATATGAATTAAATTCTCTCGGTGTTAAGCTGAAATATTACATTTACTATTAACAAAAGTTTCATAATTACTGTTGTACAATTGAAACCTTTTCAACTTAAAGCATTGTAAATGGTTGCATACATATTGAACACGAGCAGATTAAAAAAACAATCGTAATATTATTGTACATTATACAATGGTATATTGAACAACTGCTACATTAAGTACTATAAAGGTAATGTTAAAAAAAGACTAAGAGCTGTTGGTATTTGCAGGGCCGGATTTAGGGGAGGGCAGGTGGGGCTACTGCCCCAGGGCCCCCACAATAAAATGTTTACAAAATATCCTAACTTTTACGGGTCAGCAAATTTTACCTTTTTTCTCTCAGACATTTTTTTTTTTTGTATTTATACAAAGAATGCTTGCACAAAAATAATATTATTATCGATATATCAGAAAGCCCTGATTGCAAGTATCAATTTACTATCAATTTTTTATTTGATCGAGCATTTCAGTGGCAATATATATATTTTTTATTCATTTAATTTGTACCTATGAGTTAAAGAGAAATAAAGTAAGTAACAAAAATCCGAAAAACGGTTAACTTTGCAGGTCATCCTTACAACTTCTTGCTTCTTGAGCGCAAAAATTTTAAAATTATTTGACGAAATGACTTGAATGGAAATTTAACAAAAATATCTATTGAACACGTCGATTTTCTCCCACTTCTCCCTTTTTTTTGACATTTTTTAATGATAACAAAGAATTCTGAATTAATCATTAAAAATCTGTTATAATTTTCTATTAGCAAATAGATTGTATGGGGGCCCTCTTTTTTTTTTTTTTTAAACCAAAGAAAGGATTTAGCCCTTTAAGTTGGTGAAACCCCTATAATATATCAAAGTATCTGATATTCTTGAAAATATGATGCTCTTTTTGAACCCTGATTAGGAGCCACCACTTCTTTGTTGCCCCTGGGCTTCCACATTTCCAAATCCGGGCCTGGGTACTTGTGCCAATTTAAACAAGGAGGCAATTTCTTCAATCAAAAAAAAGTTTTATGTGATTAGGTTCACTAAAACATTTTTTTTTTTGATTTACAGAATTGCAGAAATCAGTGGCGTGGTGAAAGGAGGAGGGGATAAGGGTAAAAACATCACCTAGAGATCTTGGTTTTAACATAATTACGAATCTTAATACAATAGTTCATACACATTTATGGACTCTTTTGTCCAAAACAAAGACAAATACAAGGGAGAGGTGATTGGGGCGATCGGCCCTCCCTTGAGGGAGCCTACATCGGCATTTTTTTCAAATTGATGTCCTAAAACGCAATTGCCGACTACCTTTGACGACATTTAACTAATAGTAGGGGGGCATACTACATTCCGTGGGAAATTTCATGAGGAAATTGTGAGACCAACTTTAATATATTCCTTATGGTCTGTGTAACTATGCCTCACCGGGTGTTTTGCTTGAATTTGTGTCAGACGGCCTGTATGACGTCATCAATCCAAGATGGCGGCTTTAATGAGTTTTTGCAATTATGAGTTAATTTTTGGGTACTTTTCTTAATTTTCTGGTGAATTTACTTGATTAATATTCTATTTATCTTCTTATTATAAATTAAAAACAAAATATTTAAGTTTTTTGTTTATTAATTCATTTAAAAAAAAAATCTGATAAATCTTTTTTCACTTTGGCTCTCAGAATTAGCTGTTTTAAAAGTACCTCAGGTGAACTTTCCCAGTTAAAATTACTTTTAATTTTCAGGCTAAGATCACTAAACATTAGTACAGTCGAGCCTCGTTAATTCGAACACGATTATAACGAACTACTGCTAAAGCGAACAACATTTGCGATTCCCGTCCTTCTGTTGAAAAACACTTAACACATCTAACACTATTGTTTTTCGGAGAAAACTAGCTCCTGTTGAGATCGTTTTAACGTGGTTTGACAGTATAATCGTTTTACAGAATTTTAATAACCTGTATACCCCCTGACCCCCTAAACTCTTTGACCGGATATGAATAATGTACACTGGGGGTGCTCTTAAGGAATTTGTAGGGATAGTAGAAGAGAAAGCTTCAGCGTAGAGATGGTATTGTTTGTCAGTTCGTTGGTGAATAGTCTGCAAATCTTCAAATACAGTTATTTTTTCCTTAACTTATCACTGCTATTTTATTCACAATGTCTTCTCTCCCAGAAACTCATTTACAAGTTTTTTTGCCTCCATCTTCGAAAAAAGCAAGGCTAAAAATTAATAATAAACTATGTATTTTTTGTCAGATTAAGAAGAAGTGCCCATTAGTTAAATCCATTGGTTATGATAAATTGTTAGAATGTATCAAGAAGAGAGTAGAATGGAATGACCAAGAGTATATACATTACTTACTGAACGATTAACGAATGTGACCGTAGAAGAATTGAAAAATGAAAACGCATCATGGCATGCAGGATGCTAAGAAAAGTGCACCCATAAAGCAAGCATGGACAGAAGTAAGAGATTTCACGAAATGGATACGAATAAACTATATTGTTCTACTTCCATTCATGAAGACAATGTTGTAGGCTACACACAACGAGATCCAAAATTGTCATTGGTGACAAAGATAAGTGGTTTTTCTGCCTCGGAAAAGGCGGTATAAGAAAACCATTGGTGGCGATAAAAACAGATTCTGCAGGTCAGCAATTAAAAAAAGCCATTGAAATTTGCAAAAATGAAACTTTCAAAATTAAACTCAGTGACTGTACAGATCCAGGAGATCCTCATGCAAAGAACATTTTAGACCATAAATATTGCTGGGCAAAACATGTGTTTAATCTTTTACGAAAAAATTGCGATCCTGATGTAGTAACAGAGCCACAAGACATTATTTCTAATAAAGCAACAGACGTAGAATTCCTGTGTGCAGTAAATGATTTTCTTGTTCAGGGAAATGTTACTACAATAGCAGACCTTGAAATGAATTATCAGTCAATTGCCAATAAGAATTAAGGAAAAAATAAAACGCATAAAGAAATTAAAAATCTCATTCAAGAAGAAATTGATGATGCTATATTTAGTAATCCAAAAAGTGTAAATGAGTCGCGACGCGTATCTTTAAAGGAAACTGCAGATATTACCCTATCTAATGCATAAGATTATTTTATAGACATTGGAAAAAAAATGAGAACTATTGAAGTTGCAAACATTTTACGCAAAGCAGTTTTATCTGGTCAGAAATGGACATTTACAGGATCTTTTGAACAGAATCAAATAGTTGATGCCGTTCCAATCGAAGTTGATCAGTTTTTAAATGGTGCTGCAACGGAAAATTCGAAATTAATTCTATTTCTGAGGTGCACGACAATATCCTGCTGAATAAAGCTAAAAGACTGTCACACATATTCATGTATAAAATATTGTCTCCGTACCAAGCTTCGAAAGAAACTGTTCATCGACACGTCCGAGATGTGCCTTTGCAAGTTGGTGTTGGCCTTACTATGTACTCTGCTACCCGAAGTAAATGTATAATTGATTTTTTACACAAACTAGGTGTTTCGATTGATTATGCTAAAGTTCTACGCTTGGAAACATAGTTCGCAAATGGGTTAATAAGGCGCATGGATGATAGTGACGGGATGTATATTCCTCCTGATTTGAAAAAGGCAAGATTTTTATTTTGTGCTGCAGATAACATTGATTTCCTTGATGACACATCTTATGGGAAGGGTACTTTGCATGGAATTGTAATGGTACTTTATCAACAGAAAAAAGACTCGGATAGACAAATTCCACTTTCTCTTATCATACCTTCAGCATCCCGTTCCCTTTCGACATTACCTCAGTTCCTGACTGAAATAACGTCCTATAAAATTGCAAAGACAAGTAAGCCCAAATGTTCAGCATATGGGGAAGCATTAAAAGATAAGAAAACACAAAGAGAGAAATTAAGGCATTATGACAGCATTAGGACCAGAAAAAACTCGAGGAATATTAGAACTCCATGCTCTACCAGAATGTGATACAACAGGTTCACTTGCTAAGAAGGGAAACCATCTTTTTGAAAAATTTATAAGACGGCAGACAAAAATACTTTTTGATGCTCTGAGTCATCTGGGGTCAACGGAAGAATTTAATGCAAATGATAAAGTTGCTATTGAAGGATTTATTTGCTCCTTGTATATGCTGCTGACCAAGATTTCAGATATTAGAGAACTTCGTTGGTTCATGTTTTCCAAGCAGTAGGTAAAAATGAAATTTTGCCTCCTACAAGGGCATCTTTGTACCCATATATTTTAAGAGCGCATTATCAGGTATTAGAGTGGCGTCTTGCTGACCAGCAGCACCCGAATTCACCAACACCGTTAGACTTCGAATATTTAAAAGAAAGACAACTTATATGCTTCAGTTATGTGTACATCCGTGTGCACCTGAATCCATCTTGAAATTAGTTCGATGCAGCTGCGTAAAGGGCAAATGCATTGTTTCATGCAAATGCAAATCTTAAAACATTGCATGAACTGAACTTAGTATGTCTGGAGCTGATGAGGACTTATGTGAAAATCGCAGCCAACAAAGCGATATTGATGACACTTTAAGTAAGACCTGCTTGTTTATTTTTAAATCTATATTTTTGAATTAAAATCGGAGTTTAAATAATTTATTCATTACTTAGAGCACAAAAAATGTAAATAATAAAATTGTCGTTGCTTCCGATATTAAGCAACGGAAATTGTAAATTTTTTCTACATTAAAAAACAAAAAAAAAGCTTCTTATAACCCCAAAAGCACATGTATGCAAATAATTTTACAGGTTTTTTGGAATAATAAATTTGATTTTAATCGTACAAGCATTCTAAAATGTATTTAACTGCTATTGTTTACTAAAAAAGTTCATAAAATCTGTATCGAAAATCAAAAAATAACAAAATAAATAAATTTTATACATATAATTTGTTTTTAAATTTGAAATATAATAGTATTAAAATATTAAATATGTAATAAAAGTTGAAAACATTTCATAAGATGCCTTAAAAATGAGTCAAAACCGAAAATTTTCATCAATATCTACTGCAGCCGCCATCTTGGATTAATGACGTCACACAGGCCGTCTGACACAATGTCAAGCAAAACACCCGGTGAGGCATAGTTATATAGGCCATAAGGAAAGCATTAGAATTGGTCTCACAATTTCCTCACGAAATTTCCCACGGAGGGTCTTTTACCCTAAGTATGCTACTGGAATACTATAAAGGAATGAAGTTCGAATCTTCCTTCTGGAAACATTTCAGATTTGAAGTTACAAAACGGTTATTTCAGATTATTATCTTTAGCAATGTTAGGAGGACGAGTTTGAAGGACTTCCCCTGGGTATTTTTTAAAATGCAAGTCTTAATGGCGCAATTGTAGACACTTCATGTAGCATCTGGAGAAGAAATGGGTTCAGTGAATTTCCTCCTGCAATTTTCGAAGCTGAAGCTTCCAAAGCGCTATTTTAGACGACCTTCAATCACCTAAGGAGGACGGGGTTTCGAACCATTTCCCCGGTATCACTACGAAATTGAAGCTCTAAAACACAATTTTAGAATAACTCTTTCAACGGAAAAGGAAAGGAATAAGTTCGGGGACTTCCTTGGATAAATCTCGAGATTTTAGTTGTATCAGAAGAAATAATGTGGAACTCCCCCCCCCCCCCAACCATGCAAGAAGTGTTGTCAAAAAAAAAATCAACCGACCCCTCCTTGAGCAGTTTCTGGATCCGCCCATGATTCAAAACAAACCCTCCAGAAGGTAATTCTGCGCTACTGTAATAAATAAACTAATGTAAAATTCCAAGGCCATATGTGATTGAAATTGCCTATTGTTTTATACGCCTTTTTGACAGATTGTCGTTGATAATGAAACAGAAATCACTGCCATGGTTCAAGAGCAAAGTCACCATTCTACATTTCTTTCTAGCTCAGTGACTGCAAGTCATTAGACTAAAGATCAGTGCAATTACTTTACTGTCCAACCACAGATTGTATGGAATTTTCAAACGTCCAGATGAGACGAATCTATCTGAATAAGGGGGAAAAGTAAAAATTTGATGCGCGTATTCTGCTCATTCGAATGAGACTCTACTTCTGCAAAAGCTGACATTGCTAAAAATAATAGATTTGTCGATTTCCAGCTGTAAAACAGATGTTTGTCTTTCCATACAATCCGTGGTCAGACAGTAATGAGGTTTTAATACATAAATATGTCATTCACTTATTTATTGATTGAAATAAGAGAAAAATACAAAATGAATCAAACATACCCATGGTTAGCTAGATATCTTGCAGCAGGACTGTTACGTGATATACTACCAGCTGGTGATATGTGATCAGTGGTGACAGAATCTCCTAAATGCAGAAGTACTCTAGCATTTTCAATGTCTTTCATTACAGGTAAAGCAACTGCCTGCATAAAGACATTAGAAAATAAATAAATCAATCAAAAATGAATATTTATTTATACTAGTGTTCCCTCAGTGGTCAAAATTTGATCATATTCATAAATGAATATTTGAGAAAACTTGAATGAATTTAACTACAGTGAAACCTCCGAATAGCAG
The DNA here is from genome assembly GCF_026930045.1 of Uloborus diversus. Taxonomy (NCBI): domain Eukaryota; kingdom Metazoa; phylum Arthropoda; class Arachnida; order Araneae; family Uloboridae; genus Uloborus; species Uloborus diversus. The sequence goes on from NC_072732.1 coordinate 100,630,496, forward strand.
ACAGTCAAGGGACTAGAAGTTTTGTTCGTTATTGGGAGGTGTCCGATATTAGGAGGAACTACTTAATTTACCTTTTTCAAAACGGACTGTTGTACCCTTTGTAAAACACAATCGAAACAATTGCGAAAGGTTTACTACATTTTACTTCAAGTGTAATAAATCTGTTTTTTCTTAATAAAGGTATACTAACAGCACACACTTGTCTTAAAAAGCATTTAATCAATTAAAGTAATCAGTTAAAACATTACAAAATCCAAAACATTAATTTTTTCTTTCAATGTCAGTCTCTTTCTTTTAGTTGCCATTTTAAAACTCAAATAATATTGTCACACAAAAAAATCAACTAAATCAACACACCTTTAGGAAAGTTTGCAACTGCAAAGCTACGATTGCTGCATGAAAAGCAGGTTCGCTTGCCAATCAATTCATCTCAGGGTATAAATATCCCATTACCAACGGCGGCGATTCGGCGGAGCAACCCCCCTCCCCCCACACACACTTTTTATCGTTAATTTATTTTATCTCGAGTATCACTATTGCATGATTGACAGTTCGCAATATGACCTTGAATATGGACAAATATTTTTCATGTCTAAAAATTAAACAACTCAACGAAACCACGGCCCCATAAAGCCGACTGCTACCGGCGCCGGTCTGCTCAATTGCATCTCCCGAGAGCCCCAGTTAGAAAAAGCTCCCAGTTTCCTCTTTTTTATCTTAACTTTTGAATAGTTATTGTGTACAAAATTCATTAAAATCTTAAGAAAAACGTACGTTAATTGTTAGACTGACATCAGTTTTCATTTATCTGCTTCAAATACTCTCAAAACTAGCCATAACAAAATTATGACTTTTTTTTCTTTTTCATTTTTTTGTTGCCCGCAAAAAGTACCATGTCTTTTAGTTTTTTTTTTTTTTTGCCTCCAACTTTTAAGCCCCAATTGCTGCTTCTGCCCATTACCACCCTTTTAATTATAAGAAACAGTGATAAGGAAATGACGGGGGGTGGGGGGGGGGGAATATCAGTTGTGGAGAATGAAAAGCTTTGTAAGGCAAGCAGTTACTAAGAAATTCTGTGAAAAGAAAAAAAAACTGGAAGTGCTACGATTGCAAGGGAAATTTTTTGTGAAATAACTGTCCGTTATTTGAAGTGTCCGTTATTCAGAGTGAATTACATGAAATGGCCTATATTGAGGGACTGGGACTTGCAAAAATGTCCGTTAATTAGAGATGTCCGTTATTCGGGAGTGTCCGTTAAGGGAGGTTTCACTGTATATATATACACATACATACATACATACACATATGAGACAGTGAGAAGCAAAGGAATAAGTGGACATTTTCAAATTTTGAGTATGAAATGTGTTATTCGGGAGTGTCCGTTACGGGAGGTTTCACTGTATTTCCAACATTTTTATTTCTACTCTTACTCAAGTTTACTGCATATCGGGGGAAACGTACAATTTTTATATGTACATGCAATACCAAACAGTAATAATCTACTCCAATTTTACTTTTTGTCTGTTAATCTCAAAATAAATGGGTGAAAGAGGATATTTCGGTAATGAAGTCATTTCTGAAATTTTAAAAGTATTTTTGTTTTTGAAAGAGCATGCATCAAAACATGAGTTTTAGCCATTTTTCAAATGATTTTAGTTGTTAAAAAATGTTTTTTTTAACAATTATTTTAATCGGTGCGCAGATTGAAATTCATTTTTTATGCTTCTGCACATTGCATCAAAAGCGACAAAATGCCATTCACTGATGCGATTAGCCCACATGGCAAATTATCATAACCTGGAAACGGGGTTGACAGCAAAGCATAAACATTTAGCGCTTCGATGGAGCAGCGCAGCAAAGTGCATCACTTGTAACATCATAAAGAGAGCGCCTTATATCCAGAATCGGACTTTTAATAACTGCTGTGAAAATGAAAGTATTTTCCGACTCCAAGTTAATATTATTATTATTTTTTTTGCTTATTCTATCAATTTCAGTGACTAAAAGTAGTACTTTTGACCAAAGGAAGCAATTCCATTGAGAAATTTGTGTGGTCGTCAAATTCTTGGCTTGAACAATTTTATATTAGATACCATGTTGCTTTGTGCTAACCCTAATCAAATATATATTTTTCTACTCTTTGTTTACATATGCAAAAGAAAAACATTTTTCGCCCTGGCATTGGAAACAACAAATTTGACGTCAATGAATAAAAATCCCCAATTATCCAATTTTCGAAATCTTTCCATATGAAATGAAGCATCAAAACTCGTAAAACTTCTGTATGAACAATATTACTTAACGTCTACTATTATTGAGTAAGTTGCTTCTTTGTCATATTAAAATATAAAAATCTTCTGTGCGGATGTTTATCACTATAAGGCTTTTAAACGGCTGGACCAATGTTGATCAAATTTTTTGTGTGTAATTAACTTGTGGCAAGCATGGTTTCGAAGCGTGATGGATCGAATTGAAAACGTTTTTAATTAATTAATTAAATAATTTAAATATTGGATGGTTATATCTCCAAGATGATTAATATTTATTTTAACCTATTGTTCAGAAAGAACTGAAATAAATATTTAACCCGTTGCCAACGAACAATAAGAAAGCCAGCTCTGCTTTTTGTAATGAAATTTCCTACTGTGATATGTCAATTCAGAATAGATAAAACGTAGAGAGAGAGAGTGAAGCCTTCATTTCTTAAAAAGGAACGATTTTAGGTCTTGTGATACATTTTAAAGTAAAGTACTACAAGGTTCACACAAAACATGTGTTTTATCCTCGTAGTTGAACCATGTGACCAGATTGGTGCTTTAGGTTTTCCTAACCAAATGATCAGAAAAAATCGTAGCTAGAAACATTTGTTCCTCGGCTGAAATCCATTGGAGTTTTGGCCCCAAAGTCAAGAATACTTTAAGTATTATCTAACTAATCAGTACATTATTAAAGGAAAAGATGATGGAATTTAAAGACGAAACAGGGTAGTTCTGTACACAAAAGATCAGTGCAGTGGAAGATCTTTATCTTTGGTAGAAAGAACAAATCAGACTTGCCAACCTTATGAAAAGAAAAAACGGGAGATCCAGTCAAAGCTTTAAGGGAGAAAAAGGGAGATTTTAAACGATGCTATAATAAGTAAAAAACACTGTTATAACAAGTATTTATTTGATTTTTTCATGAAAGAGAATTCACTCGCATAATAGCTCTTATAAGTTTGTAGATATTACATTTTTTCAGACATCGCTAAAGATGAATGTTAAACTACAACACATGCGGTAGATTAAGGAACAAGATGAAAATACGCGGCGCAGTTAGCATGCGTCTGAAACAGAACGATACCGCGTAAACAGCGCAGGCGTGAGATAGAAGTAGAAGTGCGAACGTGGAGTTAAACCAAAACTCCATTGCCGGAAGCATTTCGGTCGACACTCCGAACGCACCCACCGAATGTTTGCAGCTCACCTTGCGTTCGACGAACCTCACCAGTCGACCGGTAAGTAACCGGTTACTAACCGCAGCGTTCTATGATCAACCGGTTACCGCATCCGTTACCATTCTAAGCAGTTGATTGGTTGATTGGAGCACGTGATCATTAGCTGTCACGTGATTAACTAACCGGTCGTGCTCGTCGAACGTAAGCTCACTGAGCAGTGCGGGTTTGCTCTGCAAGTCACGCCATCTATTAGGGCTGTGAGTAACTATTTTAAGGAATAAAATTAAGTTTAATTTAAAAAAAAAAGAAAAAACCCGAAAAGAGTAAAAAAACGGGAGAAATGGATACTCAAACGTACAACCGGGAGAATGGAGTAAAAAACGGGAGTCTCCCGTAAAAAACGGGAGAGTTGGCAGGTCTGACAAATTAAGCAATATATGAAGTTTAAAAAGTTTTTGTTCAAAAGATCGAACCGCTAATCGGTCGGAGTTGGCTTTGTTCACTGATCGGCTGGATTACAGTAGCTTGGTGGCTTAGCGACTTTGGCTATAAACAATAGAGTTGAGTGATCATGCGTCTACATTTTAAAGCTACTGTTAATGTAATTTATTGTATTTTTTGTTTATTTGGAGCAATATTTCAAACTGAAAAGAATTGTTTTTTTGTTTTTAAAGAGTTTTTAGTCATTTTAGTTGAAGAATGTGTTTTTTACATCGGGAAGAGGGGGGGGGGGGGATGAGTGATTTTCGCTTATTTAGAGAACTGTTTTTACCTTTATAATTTTTCTAAACGATATCATTGCGATTGTTTTATTCTTTTTCATGTAGGGGATGTTGCAGTGAGATTTCCCGTTTGTTCCAGATAGGTAGTTAGATTTTTACACTTACTATCTGAGGACGATTTTTATCCTTTGAGTATGGTTGAAGGAACAAACCATCAAGTAGGGAAGAGGAAAATAGTTACTAAAACAACTGCTCAGTGGACATTAGATAAATCAAGTTGTAATACATCTACGCATTCTGACGACATAGCAGCTTTAAAACATTTTTTTAACTTATTTTTTTCAACAGAACGGTTCAAACACTTCATAGTTTATTTAAATTTTTTAACTTTTCAATTTAGAAAGTTTGAACGGAACAACGTCTGTCAGGTCCTCTAGTTAGAAATATAAATTTCCAAGTAACAAATGAACGAACTCTACTCATGGCAACTGTCCATTCGAAAAACAATGGATGTCACAATAATAGTTCATTTTTAAAAAAAGTTGTTTTTGTGATTTATTTATGGTTAAGAGCGGTGCATAACTGATATCACACTTTTCAACATTTTTGACATTCTCCCCCCTTTGTCAAAGTTTCGCACTTCACCATACCCCATCTTCTTTTAGTCACATGTCACACTGTTTTTCATAATGTTCCTATTAAAAAAAGGCTTGTTGTCACATTCTCCCCATTGTATGTTCCTCTTCTCATATCTTTCCTCTCCCTTGTCACAAATTGTTACTATTTCGTGAACCTCACCTTAAAGCGGAACTTAATTCATGGACAGCCCTTATTTTGTGGTAACAGTAAGCAAATATACGTTTCCCTACTCTTTGTTTTCGTATGCAGAGAAAAAACATTTCTTGCGCTGCAATTGATGCCAAAAATTTGACGGAAATAGATGAATAGCGCCAATTTCCCAATTATCGAAATCTTTCCGAATGAAATGATGCTGCAAAACTCAGATTATACGGAAAACTTCTGGATGAACAATATTTCTATTTTAAAGTTTAATATTATTGAGTAAGTTGCATTGACCTCTGCCATTAGAAACATAAAATTTGAAACTTCAAACAGTAAAGTGAACGAATCCCACTTGTTACATTAAAAATTGTACATTCAAAAACACTGGACACCACAATAATAGTACAATTTTATTTTAAAAAATCATGTTTGTGATTTGTTTATGGTTTAGTGGATAACTGACTAATGCCCTTTTCAAAATTTTTGATCCCTCTCCCCTTTGTCACAAAGTTTCACACTTCACCATACCCCCACTTTCCATTACCACATGTCACACTGTTTTCATAAACGTTCTTATAAAAAAAAGGCTTGATGTCCCTCTTGCCATTTATTTATTCCCCCTTGTAACAGGGGTGGGGGGACTTCATTTGTTGTCCACTCTTTGCAAATAGGCTTTTCTCTTAACTTTTTTTTACAAATACAAAATATATTTCTTGCAGTGGCATTGGTTCCAAAAATTTGACAACAATGGATAAAGTTAGCCAGTTTCACAATTTTGGAAGTCTTCATGAATGAAATGATACCACGAAACTTCTTCAATACGTAAAACTTCCATGCAAACAATATTCTTCGTAAAAGTAGGCATGACCGTTGCCGTTAGAAATGTAAAATTTTCAATAGTCACATGAACGAATTCTACTTGCGGCAACATATAATTAATTCTCCATGCAAAAGCACTGGACGTTGTAATAATAAGCCAGTTTTATCAAAAGTTTCACCTTGAGATCTGTTTGTAGTGATAGCAAATGCAGGTATTATTAGGAGCTGTGTCGGTTTTTTTTTTTTCAAAAGGCGATTTTATCAAAACTGAAAGTCCTCCCTCCCTCTGAAAAAATCTTTTTAAATATTAAAATTGCGAAAACATAATCAAAATTAAAATGTTTTAAATGCTTGTAGTTACCCAAAAAGCCTCAATAATAAAAACAAATGCAAGTATTTAATTTCTTTACGCTCAAGCGTGAAATGGCAACACCACAATATTATCCAGCAATTTATTCGAAAACACATTTCTAATTAGTATCTCAGTTAATTACAGTTCAATTTCAAAAAATTTCATTGATGACACTAAAACTCGGCAAGAGCTACTAAACAAAAAAAAAATGAAGGAAATCGACTCACAAACAGAGGAGAAATCGGTACCGAAAGAAAACAGCTAGCCTATTAATATTTAAAGATAATAATTACCTCATGGTCATTAATGAAACAATGCAGACATTAAAGTGTAACAATAAAATGACTTTTTTTCATTTAATTGTATTTTTTTATTGAGTTTTGCAGCCCTTCTTATAAATAGTTTATGACACAATAAAACCAAGAGAAATGAGTTAAAACTTTATCCTTCTTCAGTAATTATAAAAATCATTAATTAAGGGAGTAAAAAGTAAACATATTGATCTAATATGATTTCTTGATTTTGATAGTAATTTTAACGTGTAAAAAATATGTATATAATTTATTTTTCAGTTCCTTATGCTGAAAATAATCTGTAGCTGAAATGTCAATTTCACTGTGAGCATAAAACTGTTTAATTTCCAATGATTCTAATTCTGTACAAGCCAATATCAGGGTTCATACTCTATTTGGATGAAAAAATTCCATGACTTTTCAAGGACTTTTTCATGACTTCAATAAAAATATTCATGACCTTGTTACAGCATTATTTAATATTTAACAGGAACAGCACTATTTAATATCTAACTTGCCAATTTTTAGAAATGAGCATTAGCAAAAATTCTACATGACTGCCACTACTTCATTGAAGCACTTACTAGTAATGGGAAAATATATCAGTGTACACTTAAAAAACTAAACTTTTTATTTCGCTTTATCATATAAGTTTAAGTAAAGTAAAATTGTAGAAATGAAATATAATGATGCGTAAATGTCTAATATTTTTTTAATAAACAGGCAGAATGATAACCAATGGGACAAAGGTTAATGAGTCATCACTAAGTTTCAATAAATTTGCTTCCAGAGTTGTTTTTTAGTGTCAACAATGGCATTTAATCATCCACATAACTTCAAGTATTTTCGTTTTTTTTTAAGTAAAGCCACATAGTTTAGTTTTTTGTGTGTTTCTAAACTAGGTAATTATATAAAAAATCCATTCAGTAGTGAATAAATCTTCTGATTCAAAAGTACTTGTTTTGCTTATTTATTTGCACATTTTCAAATGCATATAAATTAACAAGTTCAGAAATTTCAACACATAATGTGTGATTCCCGACATTGAACGTAGCAATGGGCTGCATGGATTAGTTTTGCTGGCCATATGTTGGACACTACTGTTTTAAAGTATTAGAATTCCCCCTTTTCTGTATTTTATCACCTGACTAAAGATCTTTATTTTCTAAAACCTTCAACAAATTAAAATAAACTCTGATAAATTTAATATTAAAGTTATTACGAGTGATGGAAACCAACTCGGATGCAATTGAATTGCGTCTTTAGAGTGGGCGTGGCCAAACCAAGAACTTGAAAGTTAGCTACTACAGAATATAGAACATAAAAAGTGTTGAAAATAATAATTAATTCAAAATGAGTGATGCCCAAGCAGTAAAATCACATCACTAAAAAAGGCGAGTGGTTGCGACAGGAGTGGATGCAATGAGATTTCAAAATTCAGATCTGATTTTTGGATCGTTCAATTTTTGACTTTTAATAACTTTTATGTGCTATACTATTAAATCACTTAAAATTTCTAACGCTCTTTTAGTTACTGTTACTTTCTCTTTGTCAAAGACATTTTTCCATGACTTGAAATAAATTTCCATGACTTTGAATGAAAATTTCAATTTTTCATGACTTTTCCAGGTCTGAAATTTGCTTATTTTTTTTCCATGACTTTCCAGGATTTCCATGACCCGTACGAACCCTGCAATATGCAGAATTTTGAAGCAAGTATCTGTTTACCAATTGAAAGTCTTTTTTTTAAAAAAACATTTGTTTTCTTTTTATAGCTTGTTGTATAACTGTTTCAACTCTTAAGTTTCGAAAAAAAATATTCATTATTGTTTACATGCATTCTAGATACCAGTTAGGTACCTGAAATTTAAAAGAAATCTAGAGAACCATCAGGTTTAATGATAATAAGCTTGTTTGCACATCGTTGGGAGTCGGAAATAATTGCAGAATAGCTTTTGGTTAGTGAAACTGATGGTTTTGAAGGCTTATACAGTAAATTTTGCTTTTGGGTATGGAAGAATCTAATGCTGAAAGTCTAAATAATTGTAGAATAATTTTTGATTGGTGAAACTGTTGCTTTTGAAGGCTGATACAGTTAATTCTGCTATTAACCATGGAAGAATCTCATGCTTGAAATTTTCCTGGCAATGCTACTAGAAACACAAGCAGTTTTAAAACAGTAAAAAAGAACTTTAGAGCTGGATATCTTAAGAAAGGATTCTGTTTTCAAACAATAAAAGAACAAACCATTGAGTTAAAAAATGGTGGAGGACGTATGTAAGTAGATTTCACATCCCATGGATATAAATCACTCTCAGGTACATGTAAAGAATTCCATCGTTGATTTCCAAACTAAAAGAAAGTAAAAAGTGAAGTTTAACAAAAGGAATATGTGTTAACATTTGCAATGTAACATACATACATGCATGCAAGAATTCAATTACATGTGAAGAAAATTTTGAATCTTCACACATTCTATACAAGAAAGACTATAAGGGATGGATTTAAAAAAAATTTACCTTGCAGAGTTAAACAACATAGCAAATGGCAAGATATTTATTCTCTAATGCATATACCAAGTGCTGTAGTTAAGGAGATGCTTACATATTCAAATACAGAAGGTATTAAAAAAAGAAGAGACGCTGTCCTATATTTCTTCTCAACTACATCTTTAAACATTTTATAGATCAAATTATAACTGTATCTTATCTATATGTATGATATGCCATTTGAACTTGCATGCATGAAAAAAATCTGACCATGTTTATCCATTTTATGTATGGTATGTCATTCAAACTCCCCGAGAACATCAGAGGATTGGAGGTCGAACCAGATCTCAAAAGATTTGAAATTTTAGGAGGATCATGGATAGCTCAGTCTAAACTTTGTATGGCTTTAATTAGCAGAGACATCAGTTAAAAATGTCATTTTTCAACAATTAATTTCTAAGCTGCCCTGGAATTGGTAAAGCAGTTGGCCACTCGCCAATAAATCATGGTCTGAGCAAAAGCAGATTTAGGAGTAGTGCTTGTGGATGATGAATTACTTTTTTCACCTATTTCTTTGAATTGCTAACTTATGCCATCTTAGGGGGCAAAAGGGGGACAATGCCAAAAACAGTATGCTCCTGTACTTTTGGAGATGAAGGTGCGCACCAACCTGCCACAGGACGCAAGTACTTTCTTAAAGAATACTGAAGCATGAACTGAAATGTTTAAATTTAAAGTATTAGTTAATTCAATAACTAAGCACATTTTAAAATAAAATGGATACGAAAAGAACAAATTTTAGACTAAGTTATACAGAATGCAAGTGCACTCAAACCTGTTTTTGAGCGATAGAGACCGAATTAAAAAACAAAACTTTTAAAAAAACTTTCAGAACTTCACGAGTAGTTATAGAAAATAGTTTTTGCAACAGTTTTTTTTTTTTTTAAATTGTGCGGTAGATAAGGACCGCATAAAAGTAGTCTGTAGAAACTCACCCAAAAACTTACGAAATAACTAGGAATTACTTCTTTAAATAACTTCAAGATACCGTAGCTACTTGGAATCTTGCCACACCTTTTACAATCTGGTTTATAAAATACACTTGCAAAAAATGTTAAACATTTTATTCACATGTGTTTTATTTTGTCGATGTAACTCCAACTTTTGCCAAATGATGATAATTTTGCTGAATATAACTCAAAATTTTGCCAAATGATATTAGTTTTGCCCAAATGGAACTCCAAATTTCATCAATTAGAACTCTAATTTTACCAAATAGAACTTCAAATTTTGCGGAATAATGATAATTTTGCCGAATGGAACTCCCAATTTTGCTGAATGACATTAGTTTTGCCCAATGAAATTCTAAATTTTGCTGAATCGAACTCCAAATTTTGAAGAATATAACTCAAAATTTTGCCTAAAGATGAAAATTATGTCAAATGAAACTCCAAATTTTTCCAAATGGAACTGTAAATTTCGCCGAATTATGATAATTTTGCGAAATTGAGCTCTAAATTCTGCCGAATGATGATAATTTCGCTGAATCGTGAGGCAAAATTTCCCAAATAAGGAATTTTTTAGGTCCTAGTGTCACAGTGACCTCCCATCAGCAAGCCCCTGTCATCATTTGAAGACTAACTAGTTTTAAACTATTTTGTCAAATGAGTTCCAATCTGATTGAAATTTAAATACTACTGGACAAAAAAAAAAAAAAAAAAAACACACATAAAACCAGGTTTGAGTGTATGTTGTAGAGAAATTTTTTTTGATATTTCACGGATTTTATTGAACAAATTGGAGAGTTTGAAGACCACAAAATTCTAGCATCATATATTACAAAAGCAACAACAATCAATGGCATTTGAAGCTATAAATTTCTCAAGAAGCAAGTGGGAATAAATATTTATTCGGTAACAGATGTGATTTATAAGAGAAAAACTAATACTAAAAAATAATATAATTTATTCTTGCCTGGATTTTGGAATACACTTCTTGAAACATGGCTGGAAGAACATGTTTGGCTTCAACTTCCTAAAATTACAAGAATGAAAATTACTTTCATTTTATATTTAATAGTTAATAATTGTTTTTATTTCATTTCAATAAATTTCCACACAGTGGTAAAAATATGTCTTTCAAAACAACCAGAATGTAATGAAAAGCAACAAAATAATCGACTCTTATTACATTATTTACAATTTTCAGCAATCACTTAGCCAATTTTTTGATTTTTTAAGCATTCCTCTCGAAATACGAGAATTCTTGAATGTGTCGTGATTTGCATATTATTTGTTTAAAATCTGAGTTTTCTTTAGTTTTCTTATTTTTTTCTTTTTTTTAAATTTGTCACTTATGTTTAGGGACAATTTTAGGAAAATAAAAAAATAGATAAATGAAAAATTCAGATATAATCACATTTATATCAAGAAGATATCTCCATTAGATTGAATTTGAGTTACAATGCCTTCAGAAATGATAACATTTGCATCAATAAATATATACTTTTCAAATACTTCTCTAAATCATTAATTTCAAAAAAGGGCTTAGGATTTATGACTCTTCAATAATTTTCGGTTGGCTTTGGAATATTAACAGACTTTTCTGAGCAAGGATACGCTGAGCTGAAAGTCAATAAAAATTTTAAGAATTGAGAAAATATTGCTCACTTAAAACAGAGTTTGCTCTAAAAAGTGAGTCCAGACTCAATGTTGTACCCACCAAATCTCTGATTTCTTCTCTAAATGTGAGTTTTTGGTAAATCAGGGCTCATTATAAGCAAGTTTTACTGTAAAGGATGTATTTTGCTCTTGCACAGTGGCATCCAACCTTTTTCTACATAACGGCCACATCTCATATTAAAATGATTCTTGTTAGCCAGAACACTTATAAAATTTCATAATATATAAATTTTTTCTAAAGAGAAACAAGATGGGAAAGTAGGGAAAAGGAAAGAAAAATAAAAGCAAATAATTGTTGTCATTATTACTGTGCTTCTTTTGTTAACTGTATCTGTTTTTTGGAACCTAATTTCTGAATATCTGGATTCAACTTCGTAACATTATTGTTAATTGAGCATTTTGATTTAAAAAAATTAAACAAAACAACTGGTCAGCTTCGAGGCCGTAGGTTGAGCACCATGGCTCTGGCGGATGTAGCGACCAATCTCATACGAGGGTCGTCTGAAAAGTTTCCTACCTTGATATGAAGATGGCAGCACTAGTAATTCAAAGTGGGGTGTCCTTATTTAGGCGTTCTTTGGTAGCTCGGAACCGAAATTGGCGCCAATTTGAGCTCAAATTGTTTGTTTGTCAGCCATTTTTTTGAGTTGATGTTACAGTTTTTGTGAAAATGGAAAAAATCGAATATCGAGCTGTCATTCGCTACTTGTTTTTGAAGGGGAATACGCCTGCCCAGATTAAAGATGAGTTGGACGCTGTGTATGGGGACTCTGCTCCATCATCTACCACAGTCAAATTTTGGGTAGCAGAATTTAAACGTGGCCGTACCAGCTTGGGTGATGATGAACGTTCGGGTCGGCCCAAAACTGCTACCACTGACGAAAACATCGCCAAAGTTCATCAGATGGTGCTGGATGACCGTAGATTGAAGGTTAGGGAGATAGCAGAAGCTATGAATATCTCCAAGGAACGTGCTTGCCACATTTTGAACGAAGAATTGGGCATGCGCAAGCTGGCCGCACGTTGGGTGCTGCGTTTGCTCACTTTGGACCAGAAACGGGTCCGAATGAACAGTTGCAATGCTCTGTTGGCGCTATTCCGGCGCAACAAAACGGAATTTTTCCGACGACTGATCACTGTAGTTGAAACCTGGATTCACCACTACACCCCTGAAACAAAAACGCAGTCAAAACAGTGGACTGCAAAGGGAGAACCAGCTCCAAAAAAGGCCAAGACAGTTCCTTCTGCTGGGAAAGTGATGGCAACTGTTTTTTAGGATAGCCATGGAATTATATTCATAGACTATCTTGAAAAGGGTAAAACCATTACAGGAGCATACTATGCGACTTTACTTGACAAATTAAACAATGAAATTGAAGAAAAACGGCCTCATTTGAAAAAGAAAAAAGTCCTTTTTCATCAAGACAATGCTCCAGCACACACCTCAGCAGTTTCAATGGCCAAAATCCATGAATTGAAATATGAACTGATTGAGCACCCACCCTACTCACCAGACCTGGCCCCAAGTGACTTTTTCTTGTTCCCTAAGCTGAAAGAAGCTCTTGGCGGACAAAGGTTTTCTTCAAATGAAGAGGTAATAGACTTCGTGAACAGTTATTTCGAAGAGAAAGACTCATCGTACTATTTGGATGGGTTAAAAGGATGGGAGCATCGCTGGATCAAGTGTGTGGACTTACAAGGAGACTATGTTGAAAAATAATAGTCAACTTGGAAGGTAAATATTGTTTTTCTTCGTTAGGTCGGAAACTTTTCAGACAACCCTCGTATCTTTGGTTATTTTATGTCATTAAGTGACCCAGACAGCTTAATGAACTCATTAATTACGCATTGGGAAATTTAAGAAGCATCTTTTGAATTTTATACTATTTTTCTACTTTGATACCACTCTGATAGTACTTCCAAACTTTTCCATAATACTTCTTACCACTAAAATAAGTGTGTAAAAATGTATCCAGAGAATCACATTCTTCAGATTGAAAGAAGCAAATTCAAATGAATTTAGGTTAACAATATTTAACAGAAAATCTGCTTAAGGGTAACAAAATTTTGTCGCAATCTTTTCCAAAATACGTTTATTTTGCAACACGGTCAATGTCTTTTTCATTTTCTTCTGAGCTTTTTCAGAATAACCAACCATTACTTGAAGATCAGTTGCAAGTGCGTAATTCAATGGACATTTTGGGGTGGTGCAAGTGATTGATTGAAAAATGAAAACCTGATTTTTAGAAATGACAGAGAAAAAAATGAGTTTTTTAAAGCTGGGCATTAAAATAAGGATTTGTAAGCACATATAACAGGGTTCGTACTCAATTTCAGAAATAAAATGAAGGAGTTTTGGAGGACTTTTGAAGGAGTAAAATGGGGTTTTGAAGGAGTACTAACGGGCCGACCTTAAATGATGTTGCACTTTTTTTTTCAACACATTCGGCCCCCTTTCCCCTTTGTCACAAAGTGTCACACTTCACCTTACTACTCCTATTGTCATATGTCATATTTTTTATAAACATATTGATATAATAACTGTGTGATGTCACTTTTTGTCACCCTCCCTCTTCCCCTTGTCACAATTTCATGAACCCGTCTCCCTCTCAAGGCATGACATCACTTGTGGATGTGGATGACCTTTTTTACACTATCATAACTGTGATTTACTATAATTTTTTTTTTAACACACCATCACTCAATATAGTACATCTACTAATGTATTTTTAAATTTTTAAATAATACACTGGACAAACTGACTGCTGAGAGTGGTGTAGGAAAAAGCAATAATTATAAAACTTGAAAACATAACCAAGCACCATTTAAGCATGCTTTACTTCACTTATGAATTGTCTTAGTCATCTAATAGTATTTTCACCTTCAACTTTTACGACATCTATGATCAATTTGTAAATCACATCTTTATGAAAAAAATAAATACACGAATTTACTACATCAAAATCGTCCTTATACCTTTGTCCTTGTGACGATGTTATGTTGTCGATCGAAGTATTTTAAGTTACTGTCATAGAGGAAAATTATGTGGTCTTGAACTAAAAAAGAAGGAGTTTTGAAGGAGTTAAAACCAAAATGAAGGAGTTTGAAGGGCCCTTTACAAAAATTTCCTGAATGAAGGACTATTGGAGGAGTTTTGAAGGAGCGTATGAACCCTGTATAAAAGGAAGGACTTGTAAGTACTTGAAAAGATGCATACAAACCCTATATAAGTCAGCTTTGCCAGATGGAAATTATGAATTTTTCCACTGATTACATAAAACTTTCAAATGTCATGAAATTTTGTTGATTTGAACAAGGTCCCCCCCAAAAAAATTTTAATTAAAAATTTCTATTTTTATATTTGAAAGAAAACAAACTTACTTGAATTTCTTCTCTGGAAGGCCAAATATCACATAAAAAGACATCTTGTCCATCTGTGCCTTTACCTATAATTTTGTTGTTTTTAAAATATGATAAATATTTTTAAATAATAAATACACTTAAAAATATTATCACAAAATAAATTAATAAGCAAATGGGTTTAAAAAATTTACCTTAAAAAACTTAAGTCTTTGCAAAAACTATCATTTGTACATAAAAAAAAATATCAAGACTTGTTCAACAAGACAACATAAATATACACATGACTTTCACTGCCCAAAAAGTGTTATTCTATGAACGTTTTTCCAAAAGGAAAATAAATTCAAGCCAAACTGAATTTTAGTGATATATAGACAAAGAATGACAAGACAGGAAAATGAAATAAAAGAAAAATAATTTTGACTTTTACTTTGAATTTTTTGCTTTTGACTTTTCTAACAACATGGACCTAGTTTAAATTGTAATATTTAAGCGTTTTGATATCTTAGTTCCAGAAACCTAAAAACCACCATTAACGGGGGGGGGGGGGGGGTCTGAGGGCTCTCCCTTGGAAATTTTTTTAATTGAAGCCCAAAACACTCAATGATAGGCCATTTTGGTAAAGTTTAGGGACTCTTTTACCTCAATTTTTTCTTACTGATAGTCCCAAAATCACAATATTGGGCAATCTTTAAAATATTATAGAAAGATTGGGGGGGGGGGGGCGCTCTCTCTCCCTGAAATTGAAGCTTTGAACATTTTGAAATTGAAGCTTTAAAAACGAAATTGTACTCCATCTTTCATAGCATTTATATGCTTTTTGAATGCATTATCGAAGGGATGGAGTTCAAGAACTCTTCTTCAGTAATATTTCGAAATTGGAGTTCCAAAAACGCAATTTTAGATGATGTCGGATGATGTTAGGGGGTAAAAGTGTTTGGGGGCTCCAAACCATTAGTTTTTGCCGATCGTAAATCTTTTTATTGTAGCAATAAAATCGCTTGGGGCATAAGATTTTCAATTCTGTAACATAACACACTGACACCATCCCCCCCCCAGTCTTCATTTGTAAAAGCATTCTTTTATATGATAGCAGTAAAAAAACAGCTTCAGTGAAGTAGATATATTTTTTATAAACAAGGAACACTATTCAATATTCATTAATTAAAAAAAAAGCAATAGGGGAACTGAGTCCTCACCCAAGGGAGTGCCCTCCAATCATGTCCCTCAAAAGGCACTCAAATACAGTCTAAAGTAGCGTTTTAAATATTTCAGCATCAAAAAATTTTCGGAAGAGAACTCCCAAACCCCTTCCTTTAAGTTCACCACAAATGTCCTTGAGTTTTTAAGGCTTCAGTTTCTAATTTTTTTTTCAATTTACAGTACCCCCCTTTACCTATATACATGACTTATGACGAACTAAAAGTTTTAATACTTTAATTTCGGAAAATTTTTGACAGAAGCTTCCGACTCCCTTCCTACTTAAGTCATTCAAAGATAACCCAAAACAAAGTTCTTAAAACTTTAGAAACGAAAATTTTTCGGGCTGGGCAGCAGAATACGCCCCTCTCCTTGTGTGAAGCAGGCACACTAAAGGCAGTGTAAGTTTGTGTTTAAGATTTATTTTTCTATTGCAAGAGCAACTCCCCTTTCCACATCGCCAAAGAAAACTCAAAGTTTTAAGACTTCAATTTCAAAAATGTTTCGAGAAAGACCCTTGAATTACCTAATCCTTAACTCACTCAAAAATAGCCAAAATAGCATTTCAATACTTTAGCATAGAGAAATTTTCGGGGAGAGAGACACCCCTCCAGCCCATACTAAATTCATTAAATTTAAACTAAATTTGTGGTTCCCCCTTTTTCATCACCTAAGGTTTTAGAATTTAATTTCTAAAATTTATCGAGAGGAAGCCTTCAAATTCCCTCTTCTTAAGTCTCCTAAAGATTACCTAAAGCAGAGTTCTGAATACTTCAGTTTTGAAGGGGCAGGGGGACCCCAAACCCCACCCTCTATGTTCATTAAAGATGAAGTTGCGCTTTTAATACTCCAGTTTCAGAATTTCGCATAAAGAGAGCCCCCCTCCCTCTTTACATTGCCAAAGATAGCTTAAAAGTTTTAAGACTTCAATTACAAATATTTTTTGGTAGAGGATCCCAAATACTCTTTCTCTCACGTCATTTTAGTATAGCCTCAAACAGTTATTAATGCATCAGCTATAAAATATTTTTAGGTTAAAAAACCGAAACCATCTCTCATAAATTCAACAAAGATTGCCTAGATTAGTGTTTTTAAGATTCCAGTTTCCGATATTTTTTAAAACCCCACCCTCCCCACTTTTACATCATTAAAGACAGCCTAAACATTTTTGACCTTTTTTTTAGAGTTTGCAGAGTAGAAATCCTAAACCACTCCTAGCTTCAAAAATGGCTTAAAATTAAGTTTTCGATTTTTTTATTCTGGAGCCCTTGAGTAACTCCCCCCCCCCTCTTAGATTCTCCAAAATATAAATGTGTTAAGACTTCAGTATCGAGCGTTAATTTGCGGACTTACCCTCTTTGCAAGAGCAGCCTTTTTTTGCAAACTCGTGCTGCCGTTATTTTGCTCGTTTCCTTTCTCTCCTCCTCCCTATTTCCATTCTAGCGAGTGTCAGGTTGAAAGTCATTGGAATTTAGTGATTCTTAAATTCTTAGAATATTTTACCAGAAACATGTCAAAGATGCAGGAATAGTTGCCCATTGGTGTTTCAAACGAGCTTGAAATTTGCCTCTGATTCTTTCCAAAATTCCCATTCTCATTAAAATCTTCAAAATCCCTGATATAGTTTTACCTGGTATGTGGACGTCCTTTGATGTGGCATAAACATTTCATTTCGTCAGCAATCACACTCACCCTGTGATTCAGATTCAACTCTAAGACAATTTAAGAGCACACATAATTTTCATTTCTGCATGTAAAGTTTGCAAAAAGAAATGCAAATGAGAAAAAAAACGAAAGGATGATCGAAAATAGCACGTGAAAAATAAAAACAAAAGGCAATCAATTCAAAAAATTAGCAAGAATAGCGAGCAACTCTGCGGTCTGCAATGCAGTGAGTTGGAAATAACAGAGCTACCTAAAAAAAGTCAAATGGCGTGAGTCTAAAAGTCACTCCTCCAAAAGCACTTTGCAAACAAAACAAGCCCATGGCGGAAAATCGAGAGAATGTCAACGTAAATTCGTGGTTATGGAAAGGTCCAGTAATTAAAGCAAATTTTTCAAACACTCAGTTTTTCTTTTTTTTAGTAAAAACTGAAGAAAAGTCATCGAATTTCTTTCCGTCCCGACCTCGGTCTCGGAAATTTTGTCCAAGATGGAAATCCGTCTTGAGACGGAAGGTCTTGCACCCATGGATTGGACTTTGAATGAGTCTTAAAACAAGGAATTGTACAGAACTACACAAGTCAACTTTCTAGAGTATTAACAACAACTTTGCAAAATTAAAAGAACAGTCGGACTTCCATATATCGAAGTAGTCAATTGTCTGAGAAAAATTCGATATACAGAAATTTTGATACATAAAAGTGATCTTAGTTAATCATTAATTGCTCCTAAAACATTGAAGTTAAAGTTAGTTTTTGTGTATGAAACCCAATTTCTAATTTATATGGGAATTGGATTAAATGAAAGTTAATAGTTAAAAAATAATTACTGTCAAATATCTAATGAGCACTACATGATTTCTAAAAAACCTACTATAATTCACTTTTATGGTTTTTATTGAAAGTTTTCTGTAAGTTTAAATACTTTCACTACGTCCAGGGCCGTCCCAAGAGGGGGGCGAGCGGGGCAATCGCCCCGGGCGCCATGAAATGAGGGGGCGCCGCAAGGTGCCCCTCGTTTCAACAGAACACGATGACAATCACACGAAATGAGGGGCGCGGCAAGGCGCCCCTCATAGTAGAAAATGCCCCGATTGCATAAAATTAGGGGTGCCTTGCGGCGCCCCCTCATTTTCTGTATTATAGATACAGCCAAAAACGCAAAATACAGAATCATCGCAATGATTCTCTATTTTTTTTTCCTAGGGCCACGAAAATATTCCTCCCTCTGTCTCCAAAACATTAGTTTCCTTTGTATCATTGAAGCAGATACAATTTCTGAGAATATAACTCTTTAGAATCAAACAAAAGGCACTTCTCCTTTGTCTAGTTCTCACCAAATTTGCTTGAATTCTGCCCTTGCGTGCAGTGACGTAACCAGAAAAAGTTTTAAGGGAGCACATTAAAAAAACAAAAAACAGATTTTTATTTATTTATTTATTTATTTATTTGATCTGATAGGAAAAAAGGTCAAAAAGTGTCTAGTCAAAAGTTTGAAACTTCTAGTTTTGAAAATGCAATTTTAGCCTTAAAAATGTGGCCGTAGGTCATGTTTATTGACGTTTTGTAGGGAGCTTAGAAACTGCTTCCGATCGATTATTTTTTTAAATAGATTGAAATCATTTCCTTCTCCCCTTGCAAGTTTTCAAAATTGAAGTTTCAAAAATGCAACTTTAGACGAATTTTGAATATTTTATGGACGGGAGAATCTGGAGCATTTCCCGGGAAAAGTGTTTAAAATTATGGTTCAAAAACTTTAAGCCATGTTTTGCATTCAGGGACAGTTCCACTTAAATTTTTTGTAAGTGTTGTTTAAAAAACCCATTTTTTATGACAAAGAAAGGCGGCATGGGGACTCCTGCACGAATATTTTCTTAAACTTTAGTCTTAAAACACAATTTGTAAGGCCATATTTTGTAATATTAAGGCCAGTGATTTTTCGAAATTAGAGCTCCAAAACGCCATTCTGAGCGATTTTCGATGTTGTTGAGTATTTGTTTGTTTCTCCCTAAAACTTACAAATATTTGATGCAAATGAATAACATCTTTGTCTATAAAACATATGAAAGTTGGTATTAAGTTGGTACAAGTAAAACCACAAAAGAACTCTTGAAAAGAATCATTGGATGAGTCTAGATCGAAATCTGATTTTGATGTAATTTACTTTGATAAATACATTTTCTATTTATAATTAGCAACTAATTTATTTGTGTTCTTAGTTTGATCAATATGAATAACCAATTCGGTTTTAATTGTTAGTTTTTTTATTAAGTGCGATAACATTTTACTGGATAAATATTTAGATTTTTAACATTTCCATTTTTCAAAAAGTTTTTGGGCATTAATGTTTGACAAATATTAGAAACATGTTCACAGCTTGTCTTTTAATTTGTATTATGCATAGCCTTCTGATTGTTCTGTTCATTAATATGTAAGAAATTCAAGTACGTATTATGCACTAATGTTATAGCTAACTTGATGTTTCTGTATGTATGGGGGGGGGGGGCGCCAGGGACCTTTCACCCCGGGCGCCGTCAGAGCTTCGGACGGCCCTGACTACGTCTTTGTGAATTCTTTTCATAGCAGACACTCTGCTTGCGGAAATAATAAATTTACCAGAAAAGGCATTTTTGTGCCTTGCAATATCTTCATTTCTCGGCAATTAAACTTGATCCGCAACATTGAGGGATTTTCATTTTGACAATGTAATTGAGACAAAAGTAAAAAATCAAAAATAGTTTATAAAACACTGTTTAATTTGAAAATGTTTCACTAAAGGTAAAGAGACTAGGAATGATAATCAACAGACAAAGGGGAAAGCTTAAAACTGATTTCATTGTATTATTGGTTCTAACCAAGATTTAAAATAACTTGAGGGAATTTAAGAACACCATAATGGAACAATGACCTACCTGCACACCCTTCAACCCAGCTTCTTTGTGAGTTTTGAAGCAATCTTTACCCAACTTCATTTACCTCCCTAACCTTCATTTTTCATGAGATAAACACAAGTGGGAAAAAATCCCCAAATGTCTCGAAAAATATTTCAATATATAGAGATCTTTTCGATATATTAGAAACAATTTTTCTATGTAATGGAAATCGGAATTTTCTGGGAGTTCAATATATAGAAAATTTTAATAGGTGGAAGTTTGATGTATGGAGGTTTGACTGTATATTTTTCTTGGTTGGCTTATGATCCAAAGTCTTTCCATTTAAATAAATATCAGGGGAAAAAAAACTTTATTATGCATAAGGGAACCTTCTGGTTAGAATGAAAAGGATACCAAGTTCATTCTCTTAAAATATCAGAGTATTAGATTAATTCTTGCAATTAAATTTTTTTTAAACAAATTTTAAATTGAAGCATTTCTTTTCCAATATTTAAGTATAACATAGCAAAATGTCAAATTGCAAAGTTACCCCTTTCATTCTATAAGAACATTCTTTTAGTTCTTAATCATTGTCAAGCAAAGATTTATATATATTAAAAATTACAAATAAAAAAAAGTTTAACCTTTCAATAGTTATTTATATTAAAATGAAAATCTCCTCAAAGTAAAATCGACGTCAAAACAATAATTGTTGAAATAAAAACATGAAATTCATATTTACCAATCGGTTCTGTTTCAAAATCTATGTTCACTGTTCCAGCTAATGCATAGGCCACAACAAGCAGAGGAGATGCTAGGTAATTGGCTCTTGTATGAGGATGAATTCGGCCTTCAAAATTTCTATTGCCTGATAAAACTCCACAGGCAACAAGTTCGCCCTATTGAATTTTTTTTATAAATATATAAACATTATAAATATGCAGAAAACTATGTACAATGTGGTCTAAAAATAACCCAACTTTTCAGTGATAGAATAAAATAAGCTTGATAATATGTTTTAAAGCTAATACTTATTCAAAAGAGGCCAATTTACCTCAATACAACATTTTAAAAGGTCAACTAATTTCTCCATAGACTTTTGAAATTCAGTTTTGGAAATGATCTTTAGCTTTTGTGCCACAACTGCTTGAATGGCTCTAACACCATCGTAAAATGCTCTTTTCATTGCAGTTTTCAGGTCTAGGAACAGAAAATAGATTTGTGCCCCTAAAAAACCCCTCTATTTGCCTGATCTATCACCATGTGACTATTTTCTGTTTCCAAAACTGAAAACTGCAATGAAAGGAGCTTTATACAATGATGTATGCTCCAGTCATTCAAGTAGCCATGACACAGGCGCTAAAAACCACTCCCAACCTTAATTTTTAAGTCTGGATAAATTGGTTGGCCATTCAAAACATTGTATTGGATTAAATGGATCTTATTTTGAATAAATATTAGCTTTAAAATATATCACCGTGCTCATTTTATTCTATCCCTAAAAAGTCTGGTCACACGGTGTATATAAGTATAATTTATTTCTCAAAA
This sequence comes from Uloborus diversus, assembly GCF_026930045.1. Classification (NCBI taxonomy): domain Eukaryota; kingdom Metazoa; phylum Arthropoda; class Arachnida; order Araneae; family Uloboridae; genus Uloborus; species Uloborus diversus. Next base: position 100,652,713 of record NC_072732.1, read on the forward strand.
GCTATGACGCCAAAATCATACCATGTCTATGGCTTCTACAACACACTCTGGAAGAGGACCACTATTTCCTATGCAGGTCATGCAACCATACCCAACTACATCAAATCTGAAAATTGAATAATTTAAAAACATTTCATTTTTAAGAACATGTTAAAAAATTATGTTACTTAAATACACATTTATGATTTGAAATTTGATATACAATATTTGATATACAATAAAAATGAGCACAAAAATTATATGTTGAAAATAAATTAAAAAATGAAAATTCAGAATAATAATACAGCAAAGAAAAGGATTCACAAAGTGATAATTTTCAATAAAGGTCAAATATTGATATGAGGAAATGTTTTAACAAATGCCCTCAACCATCTATTTCAAATATTATAAAATGCTTTTGCTAAAAAACATGTGAATATAATAAAAATAACGTTGCTTTATCAGAGGCTTACACCTTTCTATGTTAAATACATATACATATTCTAATGTCAAAAAAAAAGGACAATATTTTTCTACACATGTTCAAAAGGAAAACTACATGGCTGATAATGCAATTTGTTTACCTCAACCTTTTTTTTTTACATTACAGTGAATGACTTTGAAAAAAATATTTATTAATTTACTTCTCTTTTATGAAACAAGATTTTTCACATTATGAATTCCTACTCACTGATCAATGGCCAGTATATCTTTAAAAATTCCTTCAAATAAATACAAGGTCGTCGAAAAGAATCTTTGTCATATATGAAACCTTAGTGGTGCACTGAACCAATCAAATCAAAATTTCAGACATAGTTGTTTGAAAATTGGGCAATTGATTTTAAACAATGCAGAACTCACAGTTACAGTGATGAAATTTCAAAATTTATTAAAAGGCAATAGACAATTTATCTTGTGCAAATTAACCAGCATATTGAAAAATCACCAACGTCGTTGGAATAATTAGCACATAGAAAGTTGCTTTTTGCAATACTTGAACACCTGACTAAAGAAACTCTTTGCAAATTGCTTGTTAAAGGTATTTCCACAAAAAAAAAAAAAAAAAAGTGTCCATGGTGTTCAGTGTTTGGTGAAGTCTAATGATGTGAATTATGCTAAGTTAGCCAAAGCTTCTCCTCTCTTGTGTTGTCATCGGTCCTTAAAAATGTGTTTCGCTTTGCTTCAGCAATTTTTGTTTTGATCAATCGTTCCAATGCCATCTGTTTTTTAATATTCTGATCAATTTGTGCGAGGAAGAAATGGGTGAGGCCATTGAAAATTTTTGAAATTCTTTCACTGTAACCATAAACAAGAGTATTAGTTTGTTCGAACTTACATAAACTTTCCTACAAAAACTCAACGATCTTTACATTAAAGACTTTTTTAATGATTTTCAAGAAAAAATAATGCCAATACTTACCCTAACAATTTCAAGAACTTGATAACACCACTTTCTTGTAAGTAATAAGTAACCACACCACTTCCAGGAGACATACTGGTTTTGACATATGGTAAGACACTTAGACCTTTCTCAACAGCTTTTTTTGCCAGCAAACCTAAACCAAAATCCAAACAATATCAGTCAAATGTACTAACAAACCATGTTAAAGCAATTACTGACTGCAAAATAGATCAAAATACAACTATTAATATTTTAGTTAAAATTTTCAAGCACTTACACAATTATATTACAATATTATTTAGAAATTTACAAGCACTAACTTTCTAAAAATCTCAAAATAGAAATTGCACAAAGTCAATTTTTATAACAACCAATTTCGAACAATTAATGAGTAAAAAAAAGTCTCTTTTAATCTAAAGAGTATTTCTATTTGCTTGGTTCGCACAAAAAAGAATGAGATGAAATAGAATCACGATTTCTTGATTATAACATTCAAAAATTGCAGTTCATCATATCTTTATATTTAATGCAATTCTAAAGCAACCAATAAAATTTAATTTTAAAATCTGACAGAAGAAATACAGGCAATATAGTGAAAGATATTCATATAAGGCTGTACACTACCAATTTCTTCTCTCAATTTCTTTTAAGTAAATTTTATTGGTTGCTTTTTAATTAACCTAAATATAAAGATATTAATATGAATTGCAATTTTTGAGTTATAATCAAGAAATCATAAGCATCAGTTTTTTCCATTTGAAATTTGAGGTGAAACTTTTTCAAATTTTAAACATTTTGAACTCTTACTCATCCTTATTTTTTACTATTATTTTTTTAATATTAAAGAAGGCATTCACTTTTGTTGTAATATAAACATAAAGTGCATAAATGGAAAATAGCTAACAGCTAATCTGCTCTAAATATTGCCAAGTTTTTATGCTCAAATCAAAAAACAATTTTGCCCATGGTGAAAAAGAAAAGTTTAAAAAAAACCCCTTTAATTTGATGACTTGAATGAAAGAAAGCTTTAAAAACCTAAATTATTTGAAAAATTTCAAATGCCTTAAGTTCACAAATCTCTGTTTAAGTTCAACACCTTGAAATATGTTTATTAACTTCATTACCAAAATTAACTTTATGCTTACTTTTATTTTGCATTGCTTTGGTAACAATTAAAAAGAAATCAGCAAGGATTATGGGAGAAAGTAACTTAAATAACTTTAAAAATGAAACAACATTTGACTTATGTATTACAGCAAATTTTTGAAAATTGCAAAATAAAGTAGTAAAAAACAAAAAGAAATTTAAAATACACACACACACAATAGATCTTAAAATTCAACAATTACCAAAGATAATGCACAAAGTTAGAATACTTTAACTTCATTTTTTTTTTTAAATTTAAAAAGTAATCAGTGTCCAATGTATTGAAAATTTAGCCTGATAAAATTCCTGATTGTGATGACCATTAAGGAATTTAACAAATTTTGTGAGTGCTTTCTCAAATTTATCCTTAGCCACCCAAAATTAATAAATATTCAATCAAGCCTCTTTATCAAGCAAAATTATGGTTATGTTACACAGTTAAGAAAAATGCAGCAAAATAACAGAAATTTACAAAAGGCAACATAGAAACTTTTTTAATTAAATGGGGCTAAAAACAATGGTGTCCAACCTATTGCCTGCAAAGCCGATCTGGGTGGCCGTTATTTTGTTCAATGTTACAAATCAAAAACTATATTTAGTCATAATCAAGCATGGTCACAGCTTCTGGTTTTTGAGTGTGAGTGTTTTTTTTTTTTTTCTTTAATCAGTACGGGATGTCAGAGTGCAATTTCAGGTCTAAATGGGGATCTGAGGAAAAATTTTTGAAATATAGATTTTCAAAATACAGCTTAGGTTATATTTGGTCGCTTAAAAGGAGATCGAAACTGCCATGGATCTGAGGAAAATTTTTTGAAGTATAGGTTTTCAAAATACAGCTTTGGGTTATATTTGGTCGCTTAAAAGGGGACCAAAACTGCCATGGATCCACGCCCTTCTGGATCCCTGCCTGCTCACATCACAAATTTAGAGCAAGACATTTAGAGACTGGTTTCTGGAAAACAAATGCAATCAATAAAATAAGAATCAAGCAATGAAGTAATGATAACAATTCTTATTTGTAATTTTCCTTCTGTTTCCATGTTTTCTCATGCTATTTATAAAGTTTTAAAATATTTAAATATTTCTACTAGCTGCGTCGCCCGGCTTTGCACGGTCCACCTCAAAAATAAAAGTTATGTCAAGTGACGCGAGTTCAACACTCAGGCTTGAACCAAAAAAAAAAGTCAGTGTAGTTTTGCGGCAGATTGCGGAAAACCCCCCAAAAAAGTAAACAATTTAAATCCCCTGATTACAGGAAAAGCCTCAAAACAAAAACAAGAATTTTACCTGTTCATATTCGAGGAAAAGAAATGGCAACAGATCTTTCATCTCAATGATTTTCTTCACGCCATAGACTAATAATAAGAGTAGACCGAGCTTTCTCATTCTTGCTGATGAAGAAAATTGGTTCATAGATGTATCATGTGACTAGTGGAAGGGCTTGGCGATGACTTTGGCAGCATGGTTGCTAGATGGCAGCATTATCTATAGTTTGGCACTCGACATGTATTTTAAGACAATGTGTTTTCATTAAAAAAAACTTCCAGGTGCAGAGATTGAACTGTTTTTCTTTTAGTTATGCATTATTTTGACATTAGTAATAGTTTTTGATCAGTTTTCGGTAACTTTTATTTCATTTGGAGCTGTCAGCGTTGGCGTGAACGAAATGGCGTAAACGTTTTGCGTTAACGCAAAAATGTACTAATCGGTATCTTAAATTGAAACTGTAGGTAAAAATCTTACCGTTTGCTGATTCTTCTTGGTCGCTTGCATCTTTTATTGCTTAGAGAGTTATTAAAATTGACTAAAGAAAATGCACAATACTATCTAAACGAAAAACTCACCATATTAACAAAATATTTACAACTTAGAATAACAAATTTACAAATCGGACTCCATAAAAGATCATTCTTCCGTGTTCCATCAATTCTATTTATTTTATTTAGCGCTGGCGTTGATCGTCTGCTACGATTAATGCCCGCTGTTGCTAGGATATCCACCAGTCACATGGTTTGGTTTATGAGCAGCAAAAGGGTTGCCATAGCTCGGTCTACTCTTATTATTAGTCTATGTTTCACGCTGTAAATTTTAATAAAAGCGTTCATCCGGAAAGTTGAGTTGAAGCACTGAATAATAATTTGAATGGAGGAAAGCCTGCGAAAAATATGGATTTTATTTTGAAATCTAAGAGTCATAATTAATAATTTTTAATTGATATCTCCGCTAATTATTATCGGAGGATTATGTTAAATAGCCAAACATAAAGACGGGAAGATGACGAATCCATCGATACCTGGTTCGATGGTCAGTTCACTGTCGTTCGGGAGAAGAAGCTTGGACATAGATAGATAGATACTCAGATTTTATATGTATAAGATGTGTTTTGGCCCTCTAGTAAAAAAAAGGTTGGCCACCATTGGGTACTCATTGAGAAGGAATAAAATATGAGAGAGAGAGAGTGAATTTTGATGAAAAGATCCCAAATCATGTGACACATTTTAAAGTAAAGTACTGGGAAGGATTTTCCTGGAATTATTGTGAAATTGAAGTTAAAAAACAAAACTTTAGAGCACCTTTGGCATCAGAAAAAAAAGGAATAGTTTTTGGAGACCTCCTGCCTCCCCTTCTTGGCTTTATCATTTTTATATTTTTAATAAATAAAAATAGTTTTTCAAAAGAAATTTGTAATTAAAGTATTTAAATATGAGACTCCCCCCTCCACCCCTTCCAAGTAATTGCAAATCAGATATGAGGCAGTAAGAAGCAAAGGGATGTAGGTGGACATTTTCAAGTTTTGAGTAAAACAAATTTAAAGATAACATCCTAGGTAGGCTTTCATTGAATTTTTTTTCTAAATCATGCTGTATAGCAGCAACTACCAGGGCTATTAGTACCATCTCTTGCCCCAAGACAGAAAAAAGGTTCACCTACCATGTGTACTGGTTATCTCCAAATTTTTAATTTTGCCACTTACATCCCTTTGCTTCTCACTGCCTCATATGTAGTAAGAGAGAGGTAAGTCAAAATATCAAGAGCCTCCTCCTTGAAAACTTTCTGTATCCTCCCAGGTCCTAATTAATGAACAGGCCAACTAGGCCACGGTCCAAAGCCCCTGCTTTTTAGGTGGCCTCAAATGGCAAAAATTCTTTTGGCCAATGGCTAAAATTTTAAGGTTTGACGACAAGGGGACCTCTGAAAACTCTTTAGTCTAGGGCCTCCCGATATCTTAATTGGGCCCTGGATCTGCCCTTGCCTGGGTTACATTACTCAGTGCATTCAATGCTACACAAATGTTCATGCAAGAAAACGAAGCATTTTAGCTGTACAGCCTCAGTAATGCCAAACAGTTTAATTCCAGAACTTCTGTTTTAATTGCCCCCCGCCCTCCTTCCCAACCTTACTTTTAGTAGAATATTAGCTAAGTTGAAGGAAACAAGAACTGGGAGCTAATGATACCTTATTAACCCCTTAAGGATTGAATAATTTTCAAGAAAACGGTCATAAAAGTGTCTATTTTTTTTATTTAAGAAAATTATATAAAAATAAGTGTATGAACAACATGTGCATTCAATTTTTTATTTTCAATATTTCTTAGATTGAAATCTTAAAAAAAAATTAAAATTTTATGAAAAGTCAACAAGCAAGCAGCAAAAATTTAAGAAATACGTCTGTTAAAGATTAAAAAAGAATTTTATTAATCTTTTGTGTAATATAAGTAAATTTTTCTTGTGTGGTAAATTTCAAAGCTTGAGATACAGAGGCCAACGTCACAATCTGGTAAGTTAGTACCAAAATTCCAACCTGCATCTCTGCAATTACATTTAAAATCCGCAATTGCGTTTAAAATTGACTGGTGCTGCCATCAAGTGTATAAAAAGAGAAATAAAATGTATTCCGGGCCAAAGAAATGAATTGATTTTAATTGTTTCGTCGAGTTAATGTTGCACACCCCAGCACGGCAATATCACGGGAGCGAAAAATGAAGATCAAAACCCCAGCCCGGCATATTCACGGGAGCGAGAGGGAAGGGGTTAATAGAACAGTATCAACCTATAAAAAAAAAAAAAAAAAAGTTGTACTTTTGGAACTTAGAGCTTTGGTTACTTTTCTTCTTTCAAAAAAAAAGCTCTTTCAACAGTATTTATAAAAATTTGCTTATTTCATGAGAAATAGACAAATTCAATTTTAAAGCTCTCAGAAAATGCTTTTAATTAACATTCAAAAACTTCTCTTTTTCATGATTTATAGGCTTATGGACAGAGCTTTCACTATGAATTTAAAAAAAAAAATTATATGCTAGTTTTTGAGATAAAAGGGAAGAATATACCAGAACTATCCAGCTAGGAACTTACCAGCACCAAGCATAACAGAGGGATTGCTAGTATTTGTACAACTTGTAATAGCAGCAATAACTACAGCACCATGTTGAAGGAAGAATTGTTTGTCACCAAACATAAATGGAACAGAAGCAGAAAGTTTTTCTGGGGTTAAACCAAAGCCTTTAAAACCAACCTACAGAAAATATTAATAACCAAACATTATTTAAAAGCAAATAAACTAATATAACAATGATTGCAATAAAAGGTTCATAAATAAAAGATTACAGAAATGCGGGTTTGTTAGAAAAGATGAAACATTTTAGGAGATCAATGAATGTGACCAATCTGCAAACCACCACTCTTACATTCAATGGAAAATTTAAATTGACAGAATAATTTGAAGTTTGCAGACAATTTCCTAGACAATGTGATTCAAAAATTTTACTTAACACATGTAGTGCTATTTTTAAAATCAAAGTTTTATAAATATAAATGTCGAAAAAGAAGAAATTGTATTAGAATAGTTCTTAGTTTTGAAAGGAAATAAATAGTACGCCATTCCATGGAAAACCAGACATTTGGTCCTGACAGATCTGTATTTTATCTCAAAAGTAATAGTTATAAAATGTAATAAACAGAAGAAAAAAAAATGTCAAATAAATGACACATACAAATCTAAATTTTATGGCAAAAAAGTTTTGCTTATTACACATTTTGAAATGAAACAGAGTTCCCAAGTGCAAGACAAAAGTCTGCTTCTCCATGAAACTGCCCAAAATATTATTCCGTGCAATTACCTTATTTACAAGACAATCTTGAAAATCTTGTTTCATCTCCTGTACAGGTACTCGATCATGAGGTCGTTTTGGTCCACTAACGGAAGACACAACAGTACTCAAATCTAATGTAACAACCTAAGTGGAAAGACAAAAACTTAATGTATTAAGAAAGTTAAAGAAAATAAAAAATCTAAAGCAGTTTTTTTTTATTAGTCAATAGTAGCTTACAATAGTTTAGGAAACATAAAAAACATATGAAAATATAGAATAGTTACTAGTATAGGGAATCAAAGTTCGAGCATAAGCAGAAATGTGAACATAAAGAAGTCAAAAACTACAATCTGTATGACTTCTCACAAAGCACTACTGGTGAAAATATGCTGAATAGTTTGTCATGCTTCATGTTTGGGGAAATGCCACCAATGGGGTTTCCTAAAACAAGATGCATTAAAATGACACTTAAAATATTTGCTACTAATGTTCACAAACTATTGTTTATTATTTTACTATTTTCCCCCAATAGAAAAGTGTTCTTTCTTTCATGCGTTATTTATTTGGATTCATAGTGAAAACATTGAATTTATAAGGGTTCACACTTGTCCCCCTATCATTTTGAGTTTGATATGCCCTGGCGATTGATGAAGAATTGAAATATCACCATTGGAGAAACATTTTTTTTTCTATTACTTCACATACATTAAAGCTGAGAAAGAAAAGATTCGATGCAAACCAAGATTTTTAAAATTTAGCTATAAGGTTTTAAAGTCTAAGTTGAAAGAAAATACTTTCTTGTGAAACACAATTAATGATTTTAGCAAGATTTAAAGGATGAAATTGTAATTCCGTAAATTAAAACAAGAAAAATAAATACTTACTTGAGAAAATACAGGATCTTGAACTGAATTATTATAATTTCTATACATATGTACAGTTTTTAAATATTTCTTGACATAACTTAAATGTTTTTCTTCTCGACCTGAAAAGCATAATTGCTCTTTTTGAAACATTTATGACTAGGATTAAAATGTATACTCTTACAAATATGTATTAAAATTTTAAAAAAATGTGTACATAAAATATTTGTGCTCCTCACAAAATGCATTTTGTTATTAGAACGTTTAAAATATTTATCTTTGATTACAGAAACAAGCTAATTATTTTGAACTCAAAACATATCTTACCAGTTTGTTGCAAATAAAGTATACTTTTATTATCTACTGGGAAGAAACCAACAGTTGCTCCATATTCAGGACACATGTTGGAAATTGTAGCACGGTCAGCTATGGATAATTCAGCAACACCTGGACCAAAGAATTCCACAAATTTTCCGACAACCCCTATTTGCCTCAAATGCTAGAAAATAACAGAAATTACACAGCTCATTTGAAAAAGAGATATAATATTAAATTACCTAACTAATATAGAATCAAGAAACTATGCTTGAAAGAATGGAAAACTACAAGCTAAACATTTTAAATAAAAATAATAGTTTAAAAGTCCTCAGTTATACTTTAGTGCATTATAATAAGAATTTTAACTTTTTTAAAGCTGAAAATCAAAGTAGAATTTAAAAAATATTCACCAACGCAAAAATTTTCCAATGGTAAAAAAAGTTCTAGAATTTAAGCTAATGCTTCAAGTTTTTGCAACATCATATCCTTGAAGTAATATCAGTTTTGTATAACCATCAAATAATTTTTTCTCTCACAACGAAAATGTCGAGTTTTGAGTCAAATAAGCATCTTAATGGGTGCTTATCTTATTTGTGGGACTTTAAGAGTTTTTTTAATTTGTAGAAATTCTGTAAAATTACTAAAAGGTTTGCCTGTTCTAATTGGAAATTTTTTTGAAACTGAAGAAATAAAAAATGTTACTTTAAGCTATGTAATATGTCTGTATGTACTATATGTCTGTAAGTAACTTTAAGAGAAAAGATTCGAGACCGCCCCCCCCCCCACCTCCTATAATAAATATTTATGTAGGTCTGTTACATATATAGAGTAATATAGTCTTGCAGATTGAATTTAGTTCTGGAAAATTTGTCTCAGAAAGCAGAACAACACTCTACATGTGTATATGTAATTTTACATGTTTGTTTCACATTATTATTATATTACATATTATTATGGCAAATCATCATTTCAATTTATGTGATTTTTTATATTTTGTTGTACTCTTAAGTATAGCCTACTGCTGTAACATATTACTTTTAAATAATACATTAGATACACATGCAAGACTGATTATAGAGCTAATCCTCAAATTCAAAAATTTTAAATTTACATAGTTAAAAATTCATTTAAAATCTAAATACCTTCTATTAAGTACAATAGATATGCACAAATCTATCTTACCTTAGTAATGGTTAAAACAACATCTGTGGATGTTGCTAAAGAATTTAATTTTCCAGTCAGTTTATACCCAACTACTTGTGGTAAGACCATACTAATAGCTTGTCCAAGCATTACTGCTTCAGCTTCTATGCCACCAACACCTATAATCATAATAAATATATTCAAATAAATAAATAAACTTAAAAACACAAGCAAGTAATTTAGACTACAAAAGAAAAGTACTGTAATTACGTATCAAATTTTTGCTATTTTCACAAGTTGAATGTTAGTTGGGTGATGTTGGGGTTGGGTACAAGTTGAGTGATGAAATAAGAGGAATAGTAACAATTTTTTCATAAATGTAATAAAATGTTTCTTGAAGTAAATATGCATTAGATGTCTCGGATGGAAGAATGACAAAAGAATTTGGTTTGCTATATCTGAAAGAATTCTCATTATTTACGACAGTTTAAAAAAATAATAATAATAATAACGCCATTCAAATTGACTTTTTCAAATATATTTTCTTTTTAGCTTTAATATTAGGATGCAATGTTTAGAAAGAATAAAGTAACACACCACACATTACTTTTTTATACTATTATAAAATTAAAGAGAATAAACTAAAATTTTATCCAAGAAATACAATGTGATTTTGAAATTGAAATTAATGTAGTTACTTATATTTAATATATTTTATCATTAAAATTAAAAGGAGTAAACAGTAAAATTTCACTACAAAATACAATTCACTTTTTTAAAATTCAAATTAATATATTTATATGCATTATTAAGAAGAAAAACACTCAGAGAAATTCAAACAATTCTTCTTACATTAAATTTGAAATAAGTAAAATAAAATAAAAATCAACTGAATAATAAAATGAAAGAAACATACTTGAAAATGCACCAGTGAAATTTCATAAAGAGCTCAAGCTATAGATTTTTTTTTTCTTTTTTAATAAAACTTATCATGCACATTGAGTAACTTTCCTTGCAGGTTACTTTTTTTTTTTTCAAAAATGTTTCTTGTGAAATAATTAGGTTAATATTTTTTTAAATATAAGTAACAAAAAATTAAATAGGATAAGCAATATTTTGCTATTTTTACTCAACATTTCAAAAAATAATAAAACATTCTAATGTCATTTTTAAAGGTTAGAGTTCATGAAGAGAAAGATTATTCAGTTACATACACTTATGAGATGGCTAAGCCTCCACAGAGTTGTTAATAACATTCCACAACAGTACATATATCCTTCAGTGCTGTTTTTTATTTATTTATTTTTATTTTTTGATCCAAAACCATGAAAATACACACATATATATATATATATATATATATATATATATATATATATAAATATATATATATAAATGGATGGATGTTTGTGAGTGTGTGTTCCTTATACAAATCCACAGTTTTAGTCTGATTTTTTCAAAATTTGGCACAGAGGTAAACTGTTGCTCAGAAATTCATACACAGGGGTTTTTTAGAATTTTAAAATGTGTCAAAGAGGTCTAAATTTATATTTTTAATCCTTAAATTGCTCTTTTGATCACGAAAGAATTTTCATATAGTAATGAATTTGGTCAATGAAAAGCCTGTAAAAACTGCCCTAAATGAATTTCTTCAAAGATTAACTATAATCATTAAATTTTTGAACTTAGGTTCCAACCAAATGAAAATGATTAGCAACACATAACCACCAGGTAGTATTTTAAAGACCAATTGGCACAAAAGGTATTCTCAACAGTGGCCAACAATGCCTATTAGCACAAAGCGTAGAGCATGTTTGACAGGTAAGCTGAACAAATAAGAAAGGCTGCTATTTAGCGTTTCTTAAATTGCACTCAATGAAGCCACAGAGATGAATTGAGGCCGCTGACGGTGCTATACTGAGTATTACTAATATTTTTTCAAGCAATAACAAAAAGGGTTGTGCAAAATGTTTCATCAGTATTCTTCTTATCAACAGTACAGAAAATACCAAAATGAGTTAGGTCTAAATAACGCACTCATTATTAATGTATAATCTTCAACAATTTTGGCATTAGAATAGGTTAATTTTATTAAAATGACAAAAATTTAATGTTGTATGATCCTTATGTGAACCAATATGCAATATGCATATGTTCTTTATACTTTTCTATGATTTACGTCCGGTCTTTATCTAATGCCGTTCAGTTATGTTTAGCAGAAGTCACTCCAGGCTAGCAAAAAACAGGGGTAAAAATACTGATAAAGCAAAAAAATTGCAAAATGATCATATTTATGCATAATAGAGTAGGTGGAATTTATCTTTCAAAGGGGGAATGATGGTCATGGCTTTTCTTTCATGTACATAACTACTATACTAGGATTAGGCGGTAAAATAAAAGGCTGTACCCCTTTTTCCCCGCAAAGTCACACGGAAATTTACTACGGTGGAATTCAGTGTTGGGAAGGGTAGAACTTGAAGTTTGAAAAATTGCAAAGAAACAAGAATTCAAATTTAAACTGTTTGAAACTGCATAAAATTGCTATATTTTCTAGGTAAACAAATTTCTTAATCATTTAAAATTTTACATTACCTTAATACTCGAGCAATAATACACCTGATGATGTATCTTCGCCGACTAGCAATAATTTTAAACCTGTTAGCAGATATGATGCAACTTATGATGCACAGAAATTACTACTAAATTGAGCATGATGAAATATTGCGCTACATTATAATTTTTTTTTTTAGTCTTCATCATGAAATAAGTTGAACAAAGACATATTCCCAATTAACAGGCTCAATACGATTACTTTTGCTGTGCAAAGTCGAAAATTATTGGCTGTTTATAAATACCACTAAGCTGTGGATACGTGGAACAAAATGTGCAACATGTTTTTGTGAAATTCTAACAAAAACATTGTAATACACTCAGGGGCGGACTGGCTGACTTTGGCCCAGTCGGCAAAAGAGTATTTTGGCCCACCTCTGTAAATTAAAAAAGTTAAATTAACCAGTACCGGATCTCCATTCTTCCGAGTCGAGCAAAGGCATTAAATTACTGCTAGTTTCAATTTTCCTTTAAGTTTCTAAATCAAGTTTTAAAGTTCTAAAAAAAAGAAAATTGTGAAACGTAAAATAAAGCTACCACTGACACATTTTTTATGTGCCTTCAAAGAAGGATACTAATGGTTATAAGTCTGATAAGGCACATATTTAGGCTTCTATACTGACAACATAGGAATTACACGAGGAAAGGTTAACAAGATCAGGTTACACGATCAGGTAAATTCCCCCAGAATTTTTTTGAAATTCGTTGATCTATGTAAGCGTAAGGAGAAAAGAATCGGGACAAGGGGTTCTAGTTCCATTCAAAACGATATTTTCAAAGTTGATGTCAAAAACTGCAAATTTACAATTTTCGGTAACGTTGAGGAGAGGTAAAAGAAGGGGTTCCCCCACGATTTGTTTTCTTAACTTTTTTTTTCAACATTGAAGTCTATTTTTGTCTATCTTTGTTTACAATAGAATGTCGGGAGCTTTTCCCAGAAATTCTCCGAAACGGGAAGTTTTAGAAATGCAATTTTAGGTAAAAATTAATGGAACAGGGAAGCATCGGGAGCTCTCTACGAAACCGTTTCGACTTTGAACTATTAAAAAACCCAAAACTGTCATTGGTCACATTTAAGAGAAGAGAACGCTTAGTGATCTCATTTGGAAGCATTTAAAAACTGAAGTAAACTCTACCCATATTAAAACTACATTTAGTTTCTACAGGGAATCCAGCGACTCTAATTCGGAATTTTTCTTCACTGAAAATTTAAAAATATAATCTTATAATATTTTGTTGTAAGTTACCGCCCTAAAGCCAGGGTGGTCATTCCAAGCTCGTCAGCTTGTGAGATCGAGATTTTCGCTCACGTGATCGGTTGTGATGTAGAAATGTCACAAAGTAGTATTCTAATCTACTCGCACTTAGCTTGCGGCTAGGTTCGAGTAGATTAGAATACTACTTTTCAACATTTCTACGTCACAACCGCTCATGTGAGCGAAAATCTCGATCTCGCAAGCTAGCGAGCTTGGAATGACCACCCAGGGCCTAAAGCAGAAATACTTAAAATACACCGCCAGCTCAGTTATTCCATCCAAGGACTGCAGTTTCGTGCTTTTTAGCACTCATCAGCTCGGAATAGGAATCACATGAGCTGGGGGTGAAAAACCTCTTAAGGGAGCCAAGAGAGCCAAACAAACTGGTAGCTAATGCAGAATTAGCAAACCAGATGTGCGACTGCAGCAATAGTGTGGTTCAACTCAAAGATTGATGGCAAAGCATGGTATTTTGTAGTAAGTTACCGCCCTAAAGCCAGGGCTAAGGCAGAAATACTTAAATAACTAGTAAATAAACTGGTAGCTAATTCTGAATTAGCTACCAGTTTGTTTGGCTCGCTTGCTCCCTTAAGAAGTTTCTCACCTTCAGCTCATGTGATTCCTATTCCGGGCTGATGAGTGCTAAAAAGCACGAAACTGCAGTCCTCGGATGGAATAACTGAGTTAGCGGTGTATTTTAAGTAATCTTATAATATGTTTCAAAACCTCAAAAGAAAAGAGGACAGGTTTCCCGAGGGTTTCCTCCAAGATTTTTAGAGGGCGCCGTGCTCTTCTACTTTTAAGCTAACCTTTGACCCTTAACTTGGTCAACCCCTCTTGCCCATTAAAAGTTTAAACAAAACTTCGCAAAAGGGAAAGGTAGAGCTTCACACAAGCCTATCCTTGAAATGTCACTCTCTCGTTTCAATAACTTATCCACAAGAATCTGATTAGAATTTATCAGAATCTTTTTTATATCACTAGTGTTCACTCTAGAAAAAAAAAAAGGGCAGGGTGCTAGCCTTTGAAAAGGGCACTTTTTAAAAAAAGGGCACTGTTTTAACGCGGTGTCAGCCCCCCCCCCCCCCCCCCAAGGCCAATGATGCACCACTCAAAAAGTACTGAGCACCCCTCCCCCCCAAAAAAAATTAAGAGGAGACATAACACTTAAAACACCTTGCAAAAATTCAAACAGTCTAGTCTGCACCATGACCCCCCCCCCCCCCCCTTGATCACCATCACCACTAACTTTAGTATTAAAAATGATTTCATCCAGAAAACGCACTTGTCTTCAGAATAGAGTTAACTCCCCCCCCCCACCCCACACACACAAATGCCAACTAAGCTAAGTACGTTTTCCACACTCCATAGGAACATTTAGTTAATGCTGAAACTTGGCTTTGTGTGTTTTTCAACACTTTTCAAGCCATAATTTTAACTACCCATAAGAGTAAAAAAAAAATTCTAGGCATTTCAAAACCCTTTGAATTTCAATTTAAGAACAATATTTAATTACTGATCTCCCCTTCCTACCAAAGAAACTGCTTAGTAATATGCATTGTGCCATTAAGTATTTTAGTAGACATCAAAATTGTGATGCGTGTAAATTCTCCTTCTTTAAATATATTACACTTCAAATAGAATAAACTTAAAATGCTGTGTGCAGTGCTTCAAGAATGCAGTGGTAGCAAGTTGCAAAACTAAAAATACTTTATTTGAGCTCTATTTCTTAGTCTTGGAGTTCAAATTCATAACACAAATGTGTTGGCAGATATATGCGCTCCTAAATGCAATGCATAAGCAGCTTGGGCCAAGCTAAGATTTTTATCTCAGACAATTTTTGTGAAAATTTAATATTTCGCCATTTTAATTTTGTGATTTTTTTTTAAAATCAATTGTATAATATTTATAAAAGAAAAAGAAACAGTGCAAGATTATTTTAATTAGAAAAAAGCACAAGTATGTCAAAAGTATGCTTTTTATTATGTCAATAAGTGTTTTAAATAATCTGCTATATGAATCACACACACACACACACAAATACACACACACACACACACATATACAAAGATAATAAAAATATTTAGCAAAAAGGAAAGAATTGATGAAAGCTCTCTCAATGCGATGTTTCCATTTCAAACGGTTTTTTTTTTTGGGGGGGGGGGATTAAAAATCCAAGATATTAAAAAAATGCTCTTGCATTTTAGCCTAGTAAGCTTTGTACTATGTTCTTCTTAGGAAACAATCAGAAAGTTAACTTTCCAGAAACAGATGTGAAAAGATTACTACACAATCACTAGCAATGCGCTAAAATGAGCTAAGCCTAATTTCCACGTGCAGACGAAAAACGGACACAAAGGGCTAAAATGTTAGGAAATGTACTATTCCCTCTCTCATTGTTGATTCTCAGAAGATCAAGGATGGGAAGGAATGAAACAAAGATCACTCCCTTCCCAGAAGACCCTACTCCTTCCCACAACCTTTCAAAAACCCACCCTCAGTAGAAGGGAAGAAAGAACATGCCTTTGTTTCCTACTGATAAACCTGTTTGAATTCTGAGAATCTCATCCTCTCTTAGCCTAGGTATTTGCTTCCCCTTTTGTTTATGGGGCCGTTTTCAGGGTGAAATTCTGGGAACTAGGATAAGACATTTGCGTTTTTGCAGACGATCGCTGGAGAAATAAAATTGTCCGATATCGCGGCAGGTCGAAACGATGGTTGGGGCATCTTTTTAAAAACACAGGGTGCAATTTCTTATTTTTGAAAAGGACGGGGCGCATTTCACGATCTAAAAGAAGGGCAGGGCGCATTCTGCTGATATGGAAAAGGGCAGGGCGCTGCGCCCTTCAAAAACGGCCTAGCGGGAACACTATATATCACCTTTAAAACTAAACATCAAAAGCTTTTCAATATTTTAAAAATAATTACTATCGAAAACGCTTGAACTTCGTATGTACTTAGAAAACCAAAAAGTAAAAGAAGCACCTTTTGTGTTTTACAAAACTTCTCTTAAAAAGTATCCTATTATCTGAAAGCGCACTGCCCGTTTTTAGCCTGGGGGAAACACCAGTCCTTTCCGGGCATTTTTTTCTGAAACTGAAACAAATTTTAGGTTCAGAAAAAAAGGGTTACAGAGTTCTCCAAAAAAAATTTCAAAAAGTGAAATTTTAAGTTATTTTTAGTGACTTTAAGGGAATGGCGAAGGTTCAATTGATTTTCGGTAAGACCATCAAATAACATCAGTGCCCGGCAGAAAGGCCATTAAATTAATATATTTCCCACATTATTTATTAGAAAGCAGAGGTCTGATCTTACATTTGTGTCCCGTTTTTGCACCAGTAAGAAATTCTATATTCTCTATACACAAAAATGAATTTAAAAAAAAAGTTTAGGCTAAACTGGTTGTTGCATCGAAGTTCTCAGTTGAAGGCTTAAGACTATCGTTGGTGATTTTAGGACTATAAAGGGGCCTCATACCTGAAATATCTTAAGAAATTTGGCCATGATTATTACTAATATGTTGCTCAAAAGAAAATAGAAAAAATTAAACCTTGCCCCTCCCCTCCCCCTTGGAATTCAATCCTAAATCTGCCTATGTTCAGGAGCTCTCTCTTCTAAGTCAAAATATTGTCCTATTTCAGGTTCAGTTTATCGTAGTCCAGACTTGCTTTCCCGTATGCGATTCTGAGATGAAAATACTTTTATAGCTATAATTTACAATAGACCAATAAAATATATTGCCAACGGACAGCATTTAGTTGAATATATAACAACCAGTGAATACCAGGGGCATGCACAGAAGTTTTGGGGCCCGTCACAAATGACTTTTACGGGGGCCCCTCTATCTTGTTTACCTTTACGGAACCGGGTCAACAGGTATCCCTTCTCCCTCCCCCATCCCCCCTCGTGCATGCTCCTGCTCATGTATCAACACCCCAAAGCATGGCCCACGTATTTATAGCAAGGTTGGGGACGCTTTGTCTAATGGTGCAAGTACCTTCAATTTTTGTTAACAGACGTAAAAATACAAGTTTTTAACGCTCTTTTTTCGTCCCGGGCCCTTTTTCAGGCCGTGCCGGAACCCAATTTCTCTGGCCTCCTCCGGTTTCCTTAATATAAGAGCCATGGCCCCAAGGGTGTGCGCAAAAATTTTCGGGTCCGTCACAAATGACTTTTACGACCCCCCTCCATATTGTTTTACACTATGTCTCTACATATATTTCACCCCTAGTTCAAATCTTCGGCCTCTTTCAGGCTCGGGCCCGGGCCAACAAGTGCCTATTCTCCCCTCCCCCTGTGCACACCCCTGCATGGCCCTCAGAGCTCTAAAAACTAGAGAGAAAGTTGATAAGAGAGGAAAGCATTCGCACGTGTGAACTTCAGCTATTTACTTTGGTCCCTGGCTTAGGATGGGGGGGGGGGGAGAAAACCTGTTTCCAAACGCTGTTTTCACATAGAGTAAACGAATTACATGTTTTTTTTTAAAATTTTTTTAATGACATTTTAAAAAATGTTAGGTCTGAATTTAAATGTATTAAGTTCAACAACAAAAAAAAAAAAAAATTGCTTGAAGTGGCCCACTTGGCGGTTGGCCCAGTCGGGGATCCCCGACTAGTCGACCTGGCCAGTCCGCCCCTGAATACACTTGTAAGTACAAACAAGACTTTTTTTTATTTCATGATCTGCAACTATTGAAAAAATAAATCAATAAAAATAACGCATACAGTGATCAAAATGTGCACGCTCTCTTCTTTCTCTATAAGGCAGTTCAATTCATTGTGTTCAAATAGTTTGTACCATAAATGCATCTACCTATTTCCATTTTTAATGCTTTACCTTTACGTAAATTATATAATAACTGTAACTACTATGGCAACTACTATTCAGTTGACCCATTCCACCCCTCATGATGAGTGTGCTTCTAGAAATTAAAATTTCAATATTCTCAAGGGAATACTTTAGAGTAACGAACTCAAATAAGTGCTCCCACTACCTGCATCAGTGTGAGATATCTCGAACTACATTTACGGCAAGCATCAGGTTTTAAGAATTTGAAATCTAATTTAGACGAATTTCACATCGCTTCAAGACGGTAATATTACTGTCTTTTTTACCTACGAGAATAGAAATTTTACATAAATATAAGAAAATAAAATGGTAGTTGACATGCGTCTTTCAATATAACTTCCTTTTATCTAATTTTACTACATGACATGGCACTAAATCACCATAGAAAGTACAAGCTGACACATTTTGTAAAGTTATTTATACTATGGAATCTTTTTCTGCGGAATGTGCTTGCATATTTGAACACTAACAAAAACTTACAAAATAAGTCTACTTAACACGTGATATCTTGATACAAAAAACACCACCAGAAAATATGCAAAACGGAATGTTAACGTATATTGATAACAGTGACTAAATTCTCTATTTTCTGTGCGGTGGACTATCTGCTTAACTTTTGGACCATTGAGGATAATTTTGAATTAATCTGAAAATATTGGCATCTTTTTATTCAAGTTACTTTTTTCCAATTTTACTCCATGGCATGACATTAAATCACCATGAAAAGTGGCAAGCAGACACGTTTTGTAAAGTTGTTTTTTCAAAGCAATTTTTTCTTCAGAATGCCCTTGCATATCCAAACACTTACAAAAATTTACAAGATTAGTCTGCATAACATAAAGATAAAATTGATCAATTATATAAAAGATATGTTGCTTTGAAAAGAATTCGGGCAATGCCAGGTAGTAAGCTAGTCTATTATAAATGTCTATTTGCATATTCAGTAAAGTTCAATCATGGTATTCTTTTAATAATTAGTTTTAATCAATGATTTCTACTTTTTGAAACTCATCATTTCAAAACTTCCTTGAAGACAAAAGACAACTAAATTGAAAATATAGTACAAAATAAAAATTTACCCCATCCAACAATTCCAAGACCATTTATCATTGTTGTATGAGAATCTGCTCCAACTAAACTATCAGGATATAATAAACCTTTGTTGTTGAAAACAACCCTTGCAAGGAACTCCAAATTCACTTGGTGGCATATTCCAGATCCAGGTGGAACTATGGTCATGTTTTTGAAAGCTTTTGCACCCCACTAAATAAATGCAATGTATCAAAATTAATGCATTATAAACATAAACCAAAATATTTTTATACAGAATATATTTTCCAGTCATATTCAATCTACTTAAAAAACAAAAATGTATTCAGTAACATTTTGTAAAATTCATAGGCTATGAACAGAATGGGGGGAACAACTTAAGGGAGAAAACCAGTTTAGAACGGTCAAAAAATCCACTTTTTTATGTCATAAATTGTTTGTAAAACTATTCAAGAATATGTTGCCAAAATTTGAGTGAAAAATTTGATTAGTTCCAATGCTATGAGCACTTAAAGTGAATGTAAAGATTCGAAAAGGTTCACAGCATTTTTTTTTAATGTATTTTTCTCGAAACAACTTTTTTTCAACTGGTGTGCATTCTAGCTCTAAGAGCTTTTGACCAATCGTTCTGAAAATTAATGTGAATATTCTTTAATTAATTTTACTCTATATGAGCCTAATTCTTTGATGATATTATTAACAAAAATATTTATTTTTAATGCCAGAAATTTGAAAAAAAAAATTGTAGAAAAACATAACAACAAACACCTCAAAAACGTTCAATTTCTTTCTTCTCTTTTTATCACAATCAGGTTCATATTCTAAGGAAATATGTTGTTTACAAGAAAGAAAAATTGTAATGATTACAGGCAAACATTTTGGCTTCGGTAATGCACACCAGCAACAAGCTCTGATGGCGATCACAAATGGACAGCAGCTTCTAATCCCACTAATTCTGGTGGAAATGACTTCAAAAATTACAAGGTGTGCTTCAAAAGAGGAATAAAATATCTTCCGTGTTTAAAGAAATTCTGATTTTTTCTGTTAAAAAAAATCACAAAAAACACCAAAATTTCAGCATCCTAAACTGGTTTCCCCCTTAAAAAAATAACGGAAGACTTCATAAGCATATAAGAAAACATAAACACAGAAAATACTCCTTGGCAAAAAAGATTTTTTAATTCAATTATATTTCAATAATGATATCAATTACAAAAGAATTTCCCCATCTTCACTGTATGTAAATACTCTTGATGTCCAAATATAATTGTATCAGAAATATGAAATAAATTTTGGAAAAAGTAGCTTTATTTCAGGCATACAAATTAAAAAAATTTGTAACAGCTCAATGTTATCTTCCCTTGATTGTTTTCTCTCTCTTTGAAGAAAACATATTGATGAAGGGAAACCTGCTTAGGGTCTAAAAAAATGTCCTAAAGTAAAATGAAACTTTGGATTTAAGCCTTTATTATTTTGTTTCTTTAGCAAATTATCATGCAATTTCATACTTGGAGTTATAATTCTACCTTTCCGTTCTGGAGTTTTTTGTGTTATCTAAATCAACAATAGGAATTCCTTTTTAAAATTTAGCACTACAGCTAAATATGTCTGTGAAATGTTAACAGCATACTCTGAACGTGGCAAACATTTCAAGTACGACTGAGCTGTTGAATATATCCAGTTAGAATTTCAACTTAACCATTCAGCTATGTTTGCTAGCTTGAAACTAAGTTTAGATGCATGACAACTATGGTAATAAACACGTTGCAGAACATATATTGGCCAACAGCATTGGTGTAAAAAGCAGTTGAAAAGTGTGGTCACTTTTTCCTGTGACTGGCAAAGCTTAAATTGCCTGGATTGGTATTTATTTGGTAATTTGGAGCCTCTAAATTTTTCCAAGCTTAGTATGTGACCATCCATTTTATGTTGCAAATTGTCAAACCATATATTAGCTAAAGACTATTTCTGTATCAAGTATTTTGCAACAGCCATTCTGAGGTGTTGGCACAGTTTGGAACTTTTAAGTAACCAGTTGCTTAATGATTAAGACTTAGTCAAGGAATCTTACAAAATTAGTTATCGGAAGGTAGCAATTCAAGTTTGCCTTTATGACAAATAACATGATAGAATTTTTACTGTATGCAGATTGCAAACATTGTTTTTGTTGATTAAGTGTTGATATTTACATGGCCTAACCTATGCCCAAATAAGAAGACTTAGAAGAAGTATATACTCGCCCTTGGATGATGTTCTACTTGGCCATTTCTCCTAGGTTTTTCTAAACTGTTTTCCAAGATATCAAAATATTTCTTTGATGTAATTATTTTCCATTAGCATGCTTCCTAAGTAATTATTTTCAACAGTGTAGGATTACTACACAATGTTTTTCCTAAATTAGAGAATGAGACTGAAGGAATTTTGTGACCATCTCCTTAAAGATGCTTAAATATTTCAATAGTTTTTTTTTTCCTGTCAAATTGAATATTTTACCCTTTTTTGTACCAAATTTAATTATGATTGGGGGATTTTTCTACCATATCATTCAAAAAAAAAAAAAAACATAGAATGTATTTTAATTATGATTTACTTTCATGATGCAATAAGTATGGCTGCAGGTAGTTAGGACTTATTGTTTACAAAAACCAATTCTCTTTCTACCAAAGTCACAATTTGTTGTGTTTTATTTATTCATAAGATAATTCCGAAAAAGAAAATGCTTATTCTTTTGACACTATACTTGAAGAAAGAATTGATTCAACTACAATAAATAATGATACAAAAAATAAATTAGAATTTTACCTTTAAAAACATAAATCTTTCTTTGTTTCTTTCAAATTCTAAATCAAGATTTTTTTCAAGAGCATCTGAACTGAAAATGGTTAAAAAAGTTTCAATTACTGTAGTGAACATAAGGAGATAATCGGAAGTTTTTCAAAATACTGCAATATGAATGATAAAAACAATGTTTATGAAGTCCAAGCTTTTAAAAATGTAGTAAATGCAATTATACATGCTTCAAGCCTACAAGAAAGGAACTTATTTTCAATGCAGATTTTTTTTTATATATATTTTTTGATACTAAACAACAATTTTATAACTGCTATTCTAACTTAGAATTGTGAAAAATCTTTAAAACCAGAAAAATAATGAAATTTTAAAGAATAAACAGAATGAGAATGGGAGGCCATCAGTTGAAAATGGATTCGGAGAGAACCAAATTCAACACTTTTGACACAATCTTTTTTTTTTTTTTTTTTTTGAAAGACAAAGAACTAGACACCAAAGGAAAGGTGAAGGGACTGTCTAGGTTTAGACTTCAGGTCCCTAAAAATAAATTGGTGATTCATGGCTGGAAAAAAGAGTAATCTGCGATAAACCTGAAAATTAAAATTTTAAGTTAGTTGCCTTGTGAACAGTAGATACTTTAATAGTGACTTTTTACTGATCAATGCTTTTCTTATCTGTTAGTTGAGTGTGATGGAATTGAAGTAAGCTCCCCTCCCCCCCTTGGCCCTTTTTTTACAACTGGCAAACTACAAAACCTTAGAAAATTATCAATTAAAATGGAGCAAGAAGAGAGATTTGGCAAAAACTTTTCTTTCTTTTTTTTTTGTAAAAATGATACATGGTTGGTAGGATATTTTAGTTTGTAGGCTTTCTGGTATAGTCAGGGAAACGTTTCAGAAAGTAGCCAAAGCCCAAAAAGAAATGTAGTGCCAAATATAATGAAACAGACAAGGAGTTTAGTTGACATTTTCCATGTTGAATTTTAAAATTTTGGCCACATTATCACAAATACAGTACTTCCCATAAGCAAAACAATTGGTCACTGAAAAGAAGATAGTATTTACATAATACTATCCTTGCTCATCCAGATACTAATCAATCAATACTTCAATTAACAGAAAAGGTCTCATTCTGCAAATACAAATTTGGATTCTAGGTAAATGGTCTATAATAGCATTAAAAATAATAATTCTTAACAATTTTTAAATTTTAAAAATGAAATGATCATTCTAAATATAATTTTTGTACTTGAAAATTGTTTCGAAAGTTTAAGAAGCTATCAAAACATTTGAAAACAAACATAATAGGATAAAACAAATGTGGGTATTTTGGAAGTTGGATTGTGGTGTTTGTTTTTAGACATTCTTAGAGATCCGTGTACCAACATGCCCTCTGGCGCAGGAATTGTTGCCTTTGTTATTGGTTTGTACCAAATAACTCCAATTTTTAACTGAAAAAATATTTTATGCTGTAAAAGTAGTTATCAAAGGTGTTCCATTTTCTGTACTATACTGCCATGCGAAGCACAAAATTCATATCTGCATTCAAGTTCAAAATGAGAAATTGCTATTTTTTGTGCCTCCATATACTTGATACAGATGCAACTTTTTCAAAAAAATTTTTTTTAATGTTTCCTATGCGCAAATGACCATAAAACATTGCATTTAGGTAAAATATGCGACAAAGAATCATTTGGTGACCGTACCTCAATTTTGATGAAAAATGCAGATATGAATTTGATTGGCATTTCAATATATTAAATGTTGCTCGATCAGTTTTGAATACAAATGTTGCTACAAGGAGCTGGTGATAAATCAATTTTAGTCACATTCAGCAAGCAGCAAGTTCATTTATTTGGTTTCCTTGGTCTGAGGATATCATAACATATTAATTAGTTTAGAGCAAATGAACAGGGCAAAGAACTTAACGAAAAGAATGTCTTACTGAACTAAGAAGCATTCAAGAGATTTACATGGTTAAATGTTTTCCTTACAATTCATGCAAAAGGTGTAAAACATGCAGAATAAATAAATAATAAATGTAACAATGCTGTATTTTAAATTTATCTGATATCGCTCCCAATCAGTTTCAAAAATAAAGTAATATTGAAAATAAGTTAGGATGACCAATTCATAACAAAAAATAAATTTTGACAATATAAAAAAAAAAACATTTTGAATGATGAGATACTTACAAATTTCACAAACTGAATCAACATTTTTAGTAAATATTAAGAAAAAATCAGGGAAATAAAACTAAAAGCAAATTTTTGGAGAACCTTCAATTGAGAAAATTGAATTTTTGAATTGGTTTTAATCACTTCCTAGAGAGAAAAAATAGTTTGTGATATGAATTTAAAAAGGAGGAAACATTTCACTATTGTTAGAATTGAATCCAAAATTTCTCTTTAACTATCTCAAAAATTCATTTTCTAGATTTTCTGTATCATTAGATGAAGGGATATGTGAAAGTATGTACTTTATTTATTTGGAAAATCTTAGAACTTCCTTCAGTAAATTGAAAACTTTCAAAAATTTAAGTTTTGAGGCGCTGATCACAAGCCCCTCTGTAGCTGACCATTTGAATTTTAGTGCGTCCAAATAGAGGCACTCTCTAATTAGTTCGGATATATGGAGGTTTATGTATTGTAGTCATCTACGGCAGCAGTTACTAACCTTTTTACGCTACAGAACCCTTAGCGGTTCACATTTACTTCAAGGACACCTACTATTGTTTCCCACTGCCCAATCACCCACTGGTAATGGAACTCAAAATGTTAATAATCTGGAATTCAAATGATAACTATTATATTATGGCCATCCCAAAACTTTCTTCTATATCTTTTATATGATTTCTTAACTCTCTGGTAAAATTGCTAACTACTAAGTTTTGCAATTTGCAAAAGCTGAATCGAGAGCAAAAAAAAAAAAATGAAAATCATATGCATGAATTACAAACTTTTTTTTGTTATCAATTTGATGGCAACAGATAACAGTTTTAAATCTTTGCCATTTTTCCAATCATTTGCCAACAATTATATCGTGTGAAAAGATTTCTTGAGGCCAGCTTAAGTGAAAACATTAAAATGTATATTCCTCTTTCACA
The DNA here is from genome assembly GCF_026930045.1 of Uloborus diversus. Lineage (NCBI taxonomy): Eukaryota > Metazoa > Arthropoda > Arachnida > Araneae > Uloboridae > Uloborus > Uloborus diversus. The sequence goes on from NC_072732.1 coordinate 100,678,312, forward strand.
CTGTAGATTGCTAGTCATCCAAACAGTGGCAAAAACAATGGTTTTCTTTTAGGCATGGAATACAAAAACTTAATGTAGTTTTAACAGTTACTTTATCTCTCATATTAAATGTGGTAACTTCTTTCCCTTGCAAGGAAATAGTGACTTCTTTCAGTTTACCAAAAATGCCCACAAGATAAGCTGATTTTATCAATCATGGCTTCTTACGCAAAACATTGAATTTTTTCAAGACATTGATGTCATTTGCTCCATTTTAAAAACCCTCTGTTTATCTGGCGGTTAGTAAAATCATTCAAAAACATTTATTTTGGATGGCCATAGTATTTCTGTTTGGAGAAGTAGGGATTTTGTTTCGAATATGGATGCCTTGATAAATCTTACTGAATAGTTTTGAATAGAGAGCTCGAATTTGGATGAAATTAATGTCTTTCAAAGCTCTATCAAGAACTTCAAATCAGATGGCAGTTTTTTAAAATTATTATTTAATTTTTATGCTGGCATGGTGACGCAAAATCTGACACGATATTTTTAATCTTTTTCCCCCTCAAATTAGAAAGGTTTTTCTTTTTTTGCAACAACTAACTTGTGACAGAGCCCTAGGGTTTGGTGGAACCCACTTTGGGAATCACTAATCCATAGAACTTCAAGTGCTTCAAGTATATCTACATTCTGATAAATATTTGTATTATGCACATTTTTTTTAAACATGTTTCAAAACTATGATAGAGATAATTAATATTAACAGTTAAAATTTAAAATATACTTGGCCCTTTATTAGTTTGAACAGTATCATTTCAGTTTAGTAAAAATATACTAAATTTATTAGAAAATTAAACATGTCTTGTTTTTTAACCAACAGCTATGCAACAAAATCTGAAATGTTGAAAATATGGTGGGTGGGGTGACAAAAGTTTACTTTTTAAGCAAAAGTTACTTTGCTTATACAATAAAACATGAAAAAAATAATAATTAGCTCTTAAACTGTTTTCAATGCAGAAAACATAAAACAAAATGGTTTTATCAAATAAAAAAAACATTTGCAACATAATTAAAATGACGTAAATAAATCTAAATGAATTTGTCCCATCATCGTCGTTCAGTAGTATCTCATTTTGAATTGATTGAAGAAAAAATCCTACTCTTTAAAATTTTAATTGTTGAGGAAAATATTCAATTTGTTTTTAAAGAAAATAATTAAAGAATACTTTTTACCATCCAAACAACAAATACATTATCTACATACAAACTTCAAATATTCGAACTTCAAGCTGCAGAAAATTCAAATACCACGGTAATAAAAAAGAAACTTTCCCTATATATGAAGCCCTATAGTTGCCTATTCATTGAACCAATTGAACCAATATTTCTAACATGGTTGTTAGAAGGCAAACAATGAAGATTTTGATGAATTTAAATACAAAGCTCATAGTTTTGGTTACATTGAGATACATTTGAAATTTTTGAATGGCAACAGCTATTTTCATTGCTCAAATTGATCAGCGTATTGAAAAATCAAATAGCATTGAAATTCTTGGTGTGTGACAAAAAGTTGCTTATTGGCACATTTGCACACCTGGCCAAAGAAACTCTTTCAACACAGCTAATTAAAGGTTTTTCTTCTAATAATGCTTGCATGTGTTCTACAATTGGCACTTCTACTACTGTCTAACTCTGAATTATGCAACGTTAGTCAAAGCTTCTCATCTGTTGTCATTAGCATTTTATAATGATCTTCTTTGTTAATGCTTTACAAGGGTAATTTTCCTCACACGACAATTGTTTTAAGGCTTTTTAATATGCTGATTATTTTGTGAAAAGGCAAAAGTAAGTGTTACTATTCTATAATTTCATGCACTACGTTGCTTAAAACTATATCAGAATCTTTAACACATACCTTCTAACAACCATGGATGAAATTCTGGTTTGATTGGTACTGTGGATAAGCTTCTAGATTTTCAAAAAAAAAGAAGAAGCTTTTATTTTTGACCATCTTGTATTATAGAAAACCATTTATTATTCAACTGAAAAGAATGCGGCTAAAAAAAAGTTTAAAAGGTGATTGTGTTTTAGAGCAAAAAATTTAAGCTTGGTACAAATCAATAATTATACTTTTAAGCAAGATCATCTCACATATGATTAAATTAACATTTGAAAAAACTGAAACCAACCCTATTGATCTTGCATTATGGAATGGGCAGTCTCTGTACTGTAGAGGTAAATGAGGATGAGGAGAGACAATAGGATTTGGAAGATTTCTTTTTAAATGCGAAGCTGAATTAGATAAGCCAATGTCATTACTACTCCTTCTCCAGATCCTGCTTTCATTTTCACATTTAAGTGTATGTGGCGACTTCATACTATGTTCACTTTGCGCACTATTTGAGCAACGATTAAATCTGGCAGCAAGATTTTCACTTTCTTGCCTTAAGGAAGCTCCATATTGACATTTCTCGATTGTCGAAGGCAGTCGGCTCCCACCACCAGGGTTAGGGCTGTCACGGAGAGTGCTGAAAAGGGGGGAGAAAAGTTCGTAGTAATAAGCAGCTTTCATAGGTATCAGATCAAAAGATAGGAAAAGCAATTAAAAAGAAACAAACAGAAGCTGCTTGAATTTCCCCATTTATATTATTTGCATCATTGCCTTTCTCAGGGCTGAAACTTTAGCCCTATTTAAAATAGTAACTATAAAAAGGTCATGTGTAATATGTTCACAAGTAATTTTGCAAGAAGAATTTACACAATATTTTTCCTGATCACTTAACAGGGGTGGAAAATCAAAAATTCATTTCTGTATCAGCAAAAATGCCAATTTTGTATCAGAACAAAGAGTTTTGTATCAGTAAAAATGCAGTTCTGTATCACAATAATCAGTTTTATATCAGGTGAATTCAAGGTTTCGTAACAAAATCTTTCATTTTGTACACTGTCACTACACAGTTTGAAGCAAATACAAAACATTTGTAGCAAAAAAGTACATAAATAATTTTTAAAACCCAATTTTGTAGCAATACTGTTATTTAAAAAAAATGTGCAAAAATTACTTTTAGTAAATGCACGAATAGTCATATTACTTACCTAACTAGAATGTTAATTTAGTTCTGTGGTTATTTGCCAAAAGTTAATAAGTCAAATTTGATCATGTTCTACTTCACCGATCATGATATGTGTTTAGAGTGGTATTTTTAAAGCCAGAATTTGTTACGCGGAAAAAATATGAACTACAAAACATGATATAATAAAAAGTTTTATATTAGGTAGTTGCACTTATTTTTTCAAATATAAACCTTGAAGTGGCCACTACTGAAGCAATGCTAAGCACTGGCCACAACTGGTGTGTTTATTTTAATTCTGCACTAAAATTTCATCACTCAACATATCATGTTTTGTTTTCCCTCTCCTGAAAAGATGACAAATTTGACATATCAACTTTCGGAAAACAACCCGAGTTGCTTCTTAGCAGTTGTTGCTTTATAGCATTACATGACACAGACAACCGCCAAAGGATTTTAATTAAAAAATTTCTTTTGAATATTTATTACACACAAAGCTAAAGAGAGAGAGAAAAAAAAAACCTTAAAAAAAAAAATATATATATATATATATAAGCAGTTTCTAATTATTACAAAGGGAAAAAAACAGAGAAGGGAGGAGGAGGAGATGCTAGTATAAAGGTTTGAGATTCTTTTTGACTTTGGTAATAAGGGAAACATTTTTTTTTTTTTTTTGGAATTGATTAGCTGACTTGAAAAGTATAGGTTTTGGATGTAAAAAGCATTTCTTTTTACAGAAAGTCATGAAAATAAATAAAGTTTAAAAGTTGCATTCATTAAAGATTTATTTAGAAGAAATAAAAGTTTTAAAGCCTTAACATGTCATAAATTTTATTTAAAAAACCATTACATCGTTAAGTTAATTCTCAAATACACAACCAAACTTATAGATCCAGCTTAAATTTTCTCACCTAGCATATCTGAAATTTCACTTTTAATACTTGAATTAATAGGCCCCCCTTGCACTGACAAATGAAATTTTGAAAAAAGTAATAATATATAAAAGTTTCTCAAGCTTTAAAGACTTTTTCAGTGCCTAGATCTTTGAAGATTTTAAACATCCTCAAAAAAGAAGCTAAAAATGTTTCAAAATTTTAATTAACAACTACTGAAGGAATTATCTATCAACATTTATATAAAAAGAGAGCACAGTGGTTCTTTTTATTAACATTACTTTTAACTTTATTAAGCAGCTTATTTTCAGGAGTAACATTTCATTGGCTGAACAAAATTATATATAAAGGATGTGGACTCCATATTACTGTTTTGCATATTGATTTACACATTACTTTCCATGATCACATATTTGCATTATATTTAACTTCACTCAATGTGAATGTGTCACTTTTGATTAGTTCAAATTTCACCAAGTACCAGAGAAATTTTTCTTACTTAATTGGTTAGTATTGTTCTAGACAGAACCTTATGTCCCTTTTTGTAATTATAAATGAACAATAACAAAAGGTAACAGCAGGTTTTAGTTACTTGAAATAGGGTATTTTCAAGTCTAAATTAATTGACTGGTGCATTTAACTATTGTACTTCACAGAGACATAGACTACACAAGCATCAAAGACAGGAAAAAAATGTAAAAATGCAAACACAGGATGAAGTATCTTGGACACATTAGTTGATTCCAGCTAAATTCTCTTATGAATGCAGCCAGAACTCTTTAACGGCATTCATAAAAGAATTTCTCATAAATTCTTTATAAGTAAGTAGTGAATTTTTACTTACTTTTGAAAATTTTAAACTTGTATGCATTCAAAAACTAATAATAATAACATTCATAACACTAGTCAACATCAAAAATGCCATCCGGCTCAAAAATAGCTAATCCCGAAGTATTTTGCCTCGCTAAACACGAAAATCACCATAAAAAGTTAAGATTAGTCCTAGTTTTCAGGATAAAGCCAACTGGATAGTGAATCCTTTATAATGCTCTTTTTTCCTCGCAGATAACCCCCCCCCCCCCCCCCCCATATGACTGACTGTCTTCTAAACTTCAATCGCAGGTTGGGATAGAAAATCTCACTAAATGGAAACAGCAATAGACTTCAAGAAATTAAAACTCTTGGAAGAGAACTGCCCAAAATGAGCCTCTAGTAGATCCATCCATTTCTGATTCCACTCATGTTCATTCTGATGGGAATAATGAAGAACTTTGTGAAAGTGTGTACAAAGACAATTTTCCAATACCTTAGAGAGAAATTTCCAAAATATATTGAAGCTAAGGCTAAGGAGCAAAATTTTAACAGCCCTTCAAATACTTGCAACTATGAAAAATCACTGTTTTTGAAAAAAAAAAAAATGTGAGGGGAGGAAAAAAAACTCAGGAAGCCTTTAAGTATACAAGTATTTCCAAGCAGCAGAGAAGACGAGAACTAAAAACAATTGGTGAAACAATCCCTACAGAAGTTTTGTGACCATTGATGTGTATCTGAAACTCTATTTTGTTCACTTCTTCCAGGATATTTTGTTTAAGAACTAAAGCTATGAGCACTGAGCATGAGGAAAGGTCTCACCAAGATATCTTTACAATGGAACGCAGATGTCAGGGTCATTGGGCTCAGTTAATGCTCACCAAATTGCGCTGAACTATTACAAGAGATGTTCCTTCTTTGACGTACAGAAAGCAATCGAAAATGAAGCGTTTACAGCAATAAGTCAAAAGCAGTCATTGCTTTCCGAAACATAAGCATTGTTTAATAGAACACAACCTATTTAATAACTTTTTCGTACAGGTTTTTTTTTCCCCTTTTTAACATTACATTTAAATCAATGTGTCGTTACTGTGCAACTTTCTCCGGTGAGCTTTTATGTATCTTAAAAACAAGAACTAATAAAAAAATCCACTACCATATTCATTTTTCTCAACCTAATATTAGTAAAAATTGACTATTTAAAACCAGGATGCAGACAAAAAGTTCTTTTTTGTTGACTAGTGTAATTAAAGAGCACAATTAGTAGAGGGGCTATGGTACAGGGGTTGTACAAAAAGTAATGAGACTGAGCTGTGTTCTAAGAATTTATTGCAGATATTAATACTAACACCTAAAATTCTTTAAAATAAGACCCTTGGCCTTGAACACACTTATCCCAGCGAGTCTTCTAAGCTTTGAAGGCAACTTTGTAGTCTGATAACAGAATGTCCTTTAAAAGTCTTGTACCAGTCCTTTCACGGCCTCCAGAGCTCCATGCGGACTCTCTCTTAGTGATGTTTCCATCTTCCGAAATAGAAAGAAGTCGGCTTTAGTTAAATAGTGGCTGTAGGCATGCTTGGGAAGATACCATTATTGCCCAGGAAGTATTGGAGGATGAAGCAGATGTTTCCAGCATTACTCAAGTTTTCAGCGATGATGCAGTGAAGCGTAATTTTATTAGTTCAACTACATCTGCAATCATTCTCACTTAATCGGAGGTCCGACTTGAGCACAACATGCACACGTACTACATTTGCGTACGCTCTGCTGGTTGACGGACACCCTGTTTGAGATTCATCCTTGACGCACTCACGGTCATATTTGAAACACTTGTGCCACCAAAACACATGTGCCTTTAACATACAATTATCTCCGAACACTTGCTTACACATCTCTAAAACCTCTGAGGTCGATTTATCAAGTTCCACACAAAACTTAATCGCGTAAAGCTGCTCAAACGTTTTCTGCATTTGGGAGCTGGAACCAGCGTTAGCAACAGAGGTACACTATAACGACGATGCTGCCCGAACAAAGACTCCCAGGCGACTGGACCGGAGGGAGTCTCACAGTAACCCCCACACCACCGACCTAACCAGTTTTTGTGCACTTGAGAGGTATAGTCGCATCAGGAAAAAATGAGTCTCATTACTTATTATACAGACCCTGTAGAAAATATAGCCGGAAACTGCATTTTGTGATAAAATCATGAAACTTGGCATGCATGCCGACAAGGTCCTTATAAACATTTTTAGAAGAGGAGACATTTTGAAACCCCCCTCAAAAACCCCCCTGGCGGCCATTTTTGGTCAAAAATCTAAAACTACTATTATTTTTTATTTTCAGAAAAACACCCACTGTATCTTCTTTTCTGAGTTCTAGTATGCTTGCTAAAGCTTAAAAAGCCATCAAAATATCTCTGAACTTCTTAATTTTAATAATAATTTCAAAAACTTTGATTTTTTAAACAAACCTTTAACTAATTAAAGTCTTTAAAATTTCTGGAATGGTTGTTCGAGAAATTTTTTTTATGTATTCCAAAGCACTATGTTAGAGAAAATCAATTCATTTATAGTAGAATCCAATAATCCAAGCCCCAAAAATCGGAAGCATTTGACAATCTGAACATATGTTTTCAAATCTACTGATAAAAATTGATTACGAAACTAAGAATAAAACTAGAAATAAAAAATCAGAAAGAAAGCCAGTTTTTTTTTTTTTTTAACTTGAAACAAATATTTGAATTGTTATTTAAGAATGAATACAATACCTTGATTAGGTAAAATGAAATTGAATTTTAATTATCGGCAAAAAAAAATTCAAACACTTTTTTCGCAATTTTTTGGAAGTTTGACTCGCCATTCTTCAGTTTTATAAGTCATATTTGCACTAACAAAATGATGAGTGGGGCACGGATATTTTGTTCATAGAACTCCAAAATTTATTATTAAAAGCTTTAAAATAAAAAAATTCAAGTTTTTTCTCATTAGACGGTTTAAAGCGTTTGTTTTATGTTTTAAACGATGTAAGAGGAATAAATTATTAATAACTGCAATGAGAAGTTTAGTGCTATGTCAATCAAGCAAACAATATTGTTACCTTAATAGAATTGTTATTTATTGAAATATAACTCACTATTACAAAAACTAATACTAAAACTACAACAAATCCGAGTAGTGATGTGTACAATGATTATACAGTAGAAGGTAATTTAAAACGTTTAAATTTAGTAGTAGTTTACACAAATACATAGCGTTTGCCATTGCAGTATTTACACATCGCTGTGCAGATAAGTCCATTTTTGGAGCACCCACAAGTTATTTGAGAGCAGTTGTTTTTTTACACTTGCATGACGTAAATTCCCTTTAAACACTTGAAATTGCGGGAAAACTCAAACAAACAAGAACGTGCTTCTCATCAATTACTGTAAACTCCAATTACATATTTAAGTTCAGGCTAAATTTTTAGCTTTACTGCCCCATTAATATCTACCTTGGTAAGAACTAAATAAGTTGCCTAAGGGCTTCAGCTGTGGGTGATAAGTTAATCATTGACCTTTGTTTGTTGGTGGAAAAATATGTTCTAGCTTCATTTATGGACGGAAGTTACATGAAGACGAGTAGCAAAGGTTCGCTAAGATATTTGAAATTTTTAATCAGGTATGCTTTTTTTTTTTGAGGTTGGGATAAGTATAAAAATGCACCAATAACATCAGGATAGTCTTTCTATATATATTCACCATCATAGACAGTAGAATCACAATGTATTCTGCACTTATTCTTAAAAAAAAAAAAATTAGCATTCATCATTTTCATCTTCAGCAACCCTTCTCAACTCATCCTCGTCTTTCTAGAGTATTCTTCATCCGTAGAAATACTATTACTTAATTCATTGAGCAGGAAACACTTAATAACTAGACTTATTTCTCGTTCAAAGAGCACCATTTATTGAAATCGTTGGAGGGAAGTTTTTTTTTCATAGAGGAGAAACTCATCCAGGTTTAAATTTACGATATTGGAAATAATGAAAAGCTTTGAAAATGAATCTACATTGAATTTTAATCTTTTCATTAAACATACTAACTGGTTTTTCTGTAAAAACGAGAGACTAAAAAAGTCTTCTTTCACCACCGCATTGTTTTGCTTGTAAGCATGGCCCAATCCAATTACAGAAAACACGTTGTCTTTTTTACAACAAATATTCCTTCTTCGATAGGCTTTGTTTACGTCTGGTAAGTTTGTGGATTAAAAAAGAATTTTTTATGAAAACTGGTAACCATCGAGCAGAGTTACTAAAAAATATATGTACATTGTTTAATATAGCTATAAAATAGGAAAAAAACATAGAATTTACTGCTTCAAAGTTACAGTAAAGATATTCAAGTTGGTTGAAAGCTGTGATGTAATAAACATTAATATTAAAATCCCCAGCTTTAATACGGTGCTCCAAAACTTGAACATTGAGATGGTGCTTTCCTTCTCGGATTTTTAAGTTATAAAAACTTCTCTGTCAAGTGTCTTCATTGCATAGATGTGAATCTTTCTGTAAGAAGTAGTTGGAGACATTTTATCATATACTTTAGGTATGTTTTTTCCCCCCATAAAATGAGTAAAAGCTTACTAATGATCAATCGGGTAACAGAGAATTAACAACAGCAATAACAATAATAGTAATAAGAAGAAGAAATTTAAAATTCAAACTTTAAATTTCTTTGTATTAGAATTATGTTGTCTTGACATTAATTTCCCCCATTTTCCTTCAAGTACTAACTCTTATACCCTTTGGAAATAGTTTTGATTATTTGTGTTCAGTCACCAAAAAACGAGGTGCATCATGGTCTGATAGTTGGACAGTTCGGGCAATTAGAATTCGGATAACTGGAACCCACTTTAATGTAACCCTAATTAAATGTATCTTTAAATTCAGAAACCGGTAATTATGTTATAAGGGGGGAAAATTCACGTCAGAGAATTTACAATTCAAAAATGTCGATTTTTTTTAACCACTTTTTGTGAAGTAATTTCTGAAATTAGGCATTTAATGGAGCTTTAAATGGCAAAAAATATAATTAACATCTATGGAGTGACACAATCAATGATTAAAAAAATTATAAAATTATAATTTTAAAAAATCACCATTTTTGGTGTTGGACCAAAAATGGTCGCCAGGGGGTTTTGGGGGGGGGATTTGGAATGTCTCCCCTTTCTAAAATATTTGTGCATACAATGTCTACAAACATGCCAAGTTTCATAATTTTATCAAAAAATAGTTTCTTCCCCAGTAGCCCCCCCCCCCCCCCGACTAAATGATGAACATGTAAAATGACATTTTTAAGGGAATTATAATATTGTTTGAAAGAAGTAAAGAAATTGAGTAAGTACTTTGTAACTTCAAAAACACTGTTTTGGCTAAATATACCAAATGCAAAATTTGTACAATGGCATTCTTTTTGCCTATTCAATATGAAACACCCTATGTTTCTAATAAAATAAAAACAATCTAAACTTATTTAATCTACATCGACCAAATTTTATTAAATCTATTTTGCTATTAAATTAATTTGCCCCCGGCAGCCACGGGCTCCTATGCAATTTCCTTTTTATCCCTCTCAGCCCTAGAAAGCTATTGTCAATTTTGAGACAAAAGCTGTCATTTAAGTTGAAAGGTTGAGATGATAACCAATTGAGAGTGTTTTTTAAATTTCTAAATTCATAGGAACTCTCACTATATCAAACTTGAGCTTGTCGGGAGACAAGTAAAAAGAGTGATATATTCAAAAATGCAATTTAACAAAGGTCATTAAAAGTAACTAGTCAACTAACATTTCAGTAGCTGATTTGCTCATTTAAAAAAACTTAGTTAATTCTTATAGCAGGAGAAATTTTTTAACAAAATCAACAAAAGAAAATTAGATATCAAGCTGCCACTTTTCTTTAAAACATAAAACGAATTACAAATATTTCAACATTATTTCCTTAGTAAAATAAGAATCCAAACAATTATAATTTAGCGAGTAACAAATTAAAAACAACTGAATACAATACTGTTTTATCGCTTGTCTTAAAAAGAAAGGAAAAATAAATCCTAAGAAATACAATTTTTAACTAATTAAGTGGTCTCAGCTTTAAAGCAAAAGCGTATTTCCTTTAATTTGAGACAGATGAATGGTGCAACACATCAGAATGAGTCATATAACAAGAGAAGTGTGTAACACAGTGTCTAAAAAATAAGCAGGTGAGGAATTGATTGTCAATCTTTGAAAAACGGTTATGAAGGGAAAAAATCCTCTCCGAAATCAAAACTTGTAGAAATATATTATTATGTGTGTGGGGGGGGGGGATAGATTAATGTTGGGTCAAGTATTAATTTATTAACAATGATGAAAATCCGAACAATGATAGATTAAAAAGCATACAATGAGGTTACTACTCGGAAAAGCCTTAAAAGAGCTCTACGAATTCTAGTTAATCAACCTCTTCTTTGGTGTCACAAGTGCATTAAAGTAACAATCTTTTATATTTATGATGGTATTCCCCAAACACAAAAAAAGTATTTTTGCATTGTTGAAAAACTAAATCAGTCCTTATAGACTGAAAAAAAATTAACAGAAGTGATTTTTAAAAAAAAAAGATATCTATCAAGGAATTCAACACCAAACTATGCAAAAGACAATGAAATGGTCATCCTAACAAAATATTAGATCAAAACATATTGCATTACAAAGATACCTTTCAGAAAAATCAACTTGAACTGAATGATCAATCACTAAATCAGCTGGACAGAGTGGATTTACTTTTTCTGGATTACCTCCAAGTTTCTTAACTATATCTCGCATAGCAGCAAAGTCCGCAACGCATGGTACACCACTAAAATACAAAATACATGTTAAAACATAATTATGTCATCAAAATGCAGACTTTTACTTACATTAAATTACAAAAGAGGAAACCAGAAAAATTTAATTCAATGAATTGAAAAACTAAAAATCATTAAATTATACGTTAAAGATATAACTATTTCTTGGAGAGAATGAATAATGACATCCATAAGTAAAAAACTCAGGTTAAAAACATAAACAATTACTATTCAACATTAAAACTGTTTCCTGACCTTTCTGGTAGTTTAATAGGTATGTTGTGGAAAACTATATAAATAAAACAAAGAAAATAGGAGGCAGTGAGAAGCAAAGGGATATAAGTGGCAAAATTAAAAATTTGGAGATAACTAGTACAAATGATAGGCGAACCTCTCCTCTGTCTTGAGGCAAAAGATAGTACAGTAAAACCTGTGAAGTTAACCACCCTTGTAAGTTGATCACCTGTTTAAGTGGACCACAAAAGTAGTGCACCGCAAGTGGTCAACTTACACAGGTTTTAATGTACTAGTAACCATGGTAAGTTCGGTTATACAGCATGATTCAGAAAAACATTTCAATGAAAGTCTACGTAGGATATTATCTTTAAACACATTTCATACTCAAAATTTGAAAATGTCCACTTATTCCTTTGCTTCTCACTGTCTCATATGTGTATGTGTATATATATATATATATATATATATATATATATATATATATATATATATATATATATATATATACATATACACAGTTGGACCCCGATTTAACTAATTCATTGGGACTGAAACTTTTATACATTAAATCAAGATTATTCCTAATACTGGAGTGTGAAATTTTTTTTTAAAAACTGCACTTACCTTATCTAAAACCCCTAATAAGCAACTGTGCAAAAATATCCATAATTAGAAATTAAAACTGAATTAGAACCTTTTTATTCAGCATTTCACGACTTATCACTGGTTAAATTGAAATTTTAAACTACTAACACTAAGCAATGATGTTTGACAATTTTTTGGATACTTGACTCAAAATAGTTCTCTTTCGACTTTATGGGGAGAAGAAAATTCTGAGCCATTTGCAGCCTGTTGCATGAGATATTTTTTTACAGTTTCCAGGCCATATAAAGCATTTGAAAAAGCAAGTTTTAATGGGAGTTTCACTTTCGCTTTTCTGCATCAAAATCAATATTCATTGCTTGCCCCCTCGCCCGTCAAAAATTGCAGATTGATTCGAAGACATTTTTTTTTATTATTTTGGACAATATGGATATAACGTTTGGAAAACAATCCAATATTTCCCAATTCAAATTAACAAAAAAAAAAATTTCGGCTGTTAAAATGATTCGTTAATTTGGGGCTTATTATTCAGTAAATAGGGGGTTTTGCCTTCATTTTAATCAGGGAAAGAGAAAGTTCGTTAAATCGCGAAATTTGTTAAATAGAGGTTCTTGAAATCGGGGTTCGACTGTATGTGTATATATGTGTGTATGTTCCCTATACAAATCCAGTTTTCATCATATCTGGAATAAATTACTAGAGTACTTGGGTCCTAGTGCAACTTCTCCATAACAATGCATTGCATCGTTGTTTTCGATAAGCTTTTGCTATATGGTAGAGACTCAAACACCAGTCTGTGTTCAAAAACTCACACACTTGTTGCACTACAGGCCGAGGACGGGCGTCTAGACTGGGGTTCATCAGTCACCACTTCCCGGCCTTACAAAAGGCCTTGTACAATTTTTCTACTTGCAAATAAGACAGACACTCAGTCCCAAAGGCCTGTTGAAGCATTGGGAAGGAAATCGGAAACAAAATTTGATCTCTTTGTGTTGCTCTGTCAAACTTTCGATATCGCCGTGTAACGTACCACTGTATAGGGGTTATTGTTAAAGTTGACGGTACCACTGCAAAAGCTGAGAGGCAACTGACCTGCGTTGCACTGTAAAGCCAACAACCCCACCACCGTCGCTGTCAGGCAGAGCGAGCTACAGGGTGTACGTTAGGGTGTATTGAAAAAGGCTGAATTTAATTTTTTTTTTTAATTTGAATTTCCAATAGTGCGGGAAAGTTGTCTTATGTTATTGTTAGTATGTGTGCAAAATTTTGCCGATCTGAGTTAATATCTTCAGTTGCCTCTGGGGCCATTCATCATACAAAATTCGTTAATTATATCGTTTTTTCAGTGTTTGTTAAAAAAAATAATAAGAACTAGGAATCTTTACTTCCAATAGTGCGGAAGAGTTACCCTATGTTATTGTTAGTATATGTGCAAAATTTTGTTGATCTGAAGTAATATTTTCAGTTGCCTCTGGGACCATTAATTATGCAAAATTCACAAATTTTATCGTTTTTTCAATATTTGTTAAAAATATCATCACCAGATGTTGCTGTGTTGTGCAGCTACGCTGCTAGGAAACCACCACTTTCGTTGTTGTTTGGCTGTCTTCGCATTCGTGTCGCAGATCAAGAATTTATGTTGTCAAAACTTGTAAATTAACGTTCATGGTTATTATAGACGAATATTCAAAAGATTACAAGGATCCTAAAGATTGTAAAGATTCAAAGTAAGTACTTTTTATAATAATTCTATTCTTAGCTACTTTGTTGTTTCAAGATGGCGGCTTCCATAGAGACCACGTGCTTTGTGTTCGCTCGCTGCCTTTTTGCTAAGATCGAAGCGTAGCCTGAGCCATGACTGAAATGGTTCCTACTACCTACCCTGCATTTCATAATACTATATGCATTATTTACCTTAACTTACTGTACCATTTTTACTTTACAGTAATGGCAAGCAAAACCATAAGGAAGACAAGAAAACTGTCTACTTGTCCTATCTTTGGATTTCCAAATGACTTGAAAAGTAATGTCTTGCCAACATACCAGGACGTTATGAAAAAGTTTATGACGTTTTATGCAAAAGTTTAGAGAAAAGAACAATGGCAAACAACCCTCTTTAAAAGAAATATTAGAAATGTTATCAATAAAGATTGAAGACTTATGGAAAAAGGTTTCCATTCCCAGTGTGTCTCACGAGCGGGTTCGTAAAATGTTTCACGATTATCACAGTAAATATAGAAACCTTGTAAAAAACATGACCAAAGATGACAGATGTGTTCAAAGCTAAGGTAGAGGCTTTCAAAGAAAATGCAGCCAAAACCCTTTTTGATATTTCTATGTGTAAATGTTCCAATTTTATTGGATGTATTTGTCCGAAAATTAAAAAGATACCTATAAAAGAGCAGGAATTTCTAACAGACCAGAGAACCATCAGGAAAATGTACATGAGTGCTATTGATATTAAAACAAGTCTACAACTCTAGGCACGAGAACAGAGAAAGAGCGAAGTAATTTGTTCTAAAGGCGAAGAAATCGGTGCTGCTGCTTTACATAAACAAAATTTTGAGCAACTGGAAAACTTAACAACATCCTCGCAATCAGATGATTCTGAAGCTGACTATGCTACAGATACAAGTGTAGTTGAAGATCCAAATTTTCTCAAGGTACGTCATAGCCGCAAACGGAAGAATAACGCTAACTCAAAACAAATGAGGCTATCTTTGCCATCATTAGCAATGGCCTGTGACAGGACAGGGGTTTCGAACAGAGGGGTTGCAATATTAGCAAGCGCTGTTTTGGAGGATTTAAAAATCATCACAAAAGAAGATAAGTCAAAAGTAATAGACAAAACTAAAATACAAAGAGAAAAGAAAAAACTTCGATTAGAGATAAATATACAAGAAAAAGAAAAAGCATCAGTACTTGAAGGTTTGTACTTTGATGGTCGTAAAGACACCACAACCGTGATGGATAAAGTCAAAGGCAAATCTAGCAAAAGCACTATAAAAGAAGAACATGTGGTTTTAATAAGTGAGCAAGGCTCAAATTACATGGGACACATTAGTCCTGCATCTGGGCACGGTCACGTTATTAAGTCAAGCATTATCAGTTGGCTGAACTCCAAAGACATATCAACTTCAGAACTTGTAGCAGTGGGATGCGATGGGACTAATGCTAACGTTGGGGCAAGTAATGAAGTTATTGCTCTAATTGAAAAGGAACTTGATCGACCTGTCCAATGGTTAATTTGTCTATTACATTCCAACGAACTACCTCTTCGACACCTGATTGAGCACCTGGACGAACTGACTTCAGGACCTCATGGATTCACTGGTCCGATCGGAAAACAATTAAAATTCTGTGAGAATTTCGAGGTAGTCAAGTTTACTCCTGTGGAAGTGGAATTACCCAAAGTTGACAAAGAGTACCGCTCAGCCTGCCTTAGCACTGATCAAAAGTATCTGATTAATATATGCGAAGCAGTAGCAAGTGGAAACTGTTCCCAATCTTTGGCAAGAATGGATCCAGGAATACTATCCCATGCACGTTGGTTAACCACAGCCAACAGAATATTACGCTACTATGTGGGATGCAGTGAGCCAACGGAAAATTTGCGAACATTAGTCGAGTACATAATGAGAGTCTACTGTAAAACGTGGTTTATGATAAAAGTTGAGTCGTTGTGCACAGATGGTGCTCGCCACTTGTGAAACACAATAAAGTTGTCACGTTATCTCTCTAGCGAACTTAAGGCAGTTATTGACCCAATACTTCAGAGAAACGGCTTTTACGGTCATCATGAGAATATTATTTTATCAATGATCTCTGACAAAAACGTCCGCATGTGAGGAAACTAGCTTTATTTGTATAATGAAAGCTAGAGGAATGAAATCCAATTCATCCACTGAAGAAATTCGTAAATTCAAGATCCCTTTACTAAACTTTGATTCATCTGATTACATAGATATGATAGATTGGCAAACGTGCAAGCTGACTGAACCACCAATTACAAAAAAAAATTCTGAAGAAGCTCTAAAGAACATGGTTGAAACAGGTGAACTTCATGGAGTTGGAAAATTTCCATGTCACACTCAGACGGTAGAGAGACACATTAAACTGGTTACAGAGGCATCCTCTGCGGTGCATAGTACTGAAACTAGAGATGGTTATATTCGATCTAAACTAGCATCTCGAAAACTAATACCCAGTTTCAATACCAAATCTGATTATAAAACTCAGCAAGACTAAAGGGAATGCATTTTAAACTGTATTTGATCCATACTCTAATTGTATTCTATTGTTTGCATTTTAATTAAACGCTTATTAAATTAGTAATTGTGGATTTTGTTTCATTATGTACGCGTTGCACATTTTTACAATTTGTACGACCAAAAAAAATGCTAAAATAAATAACCCTAATTAAAAGAATTACAGTCGTAGAAGTGTTGAAAGAAAATCATTGAAATGAGCGAATTTGGCCAAATAAGGAACCCCTAGAAGCAACTGAAGCCATAAACCATCATCAATAAAAATTTGCACACGCTCTAAAGATGTAATATGGCAATTATTTGGCACTATTGGAACTTAAAAAATTAATATCTTAGTTTTTTTAAAAAAATATTAAAAAAAGATAAAATTAGTGAATTTTGCATAATGAACGGTCCCAGAGGCAACCATGGGTGCAAGTTTGGTGATGTGTTCAAGACGGAAATATTTTGACCCCCCCCCCCCCCTCCTCACATGCGTGCTTAAGGGAAAAGTTGTGAGTGTAAGTGTTGTTATTGTAGATTTTAACAATGGCAGTTTTGGAATCTGTGTTTAATCTCAATTTTAAGACTGTCTTTTCTAACAACATGGACCCAGTTTAAATTGTAATATTTAAGCATTTGATACTGTAGTTCCAAAAATCTAAAACCCGCCAATAACGGGGGGTCTGGGGCTCTCCCCCAGAAATTTTTCCCCGAAATCGAAGCTTTAAAAATGAACTCCATCTTTCATAACGTTTATACACTTTTTGAATGCGTTTGAAGGGATGGAGTTCAAGAAATCTCCTTCGGCAATATTTCGAAATTGAAGTTCCAAAAACACAATTTTAGACGATGCTGGATGATGTTAGGGGTAAAAACGTTCAGGGCTCCCTGCTATTTGTTCTTTGCCGATCATAAACATTTTTATTGCAGCAATAAAATCGCTTGGGAATAAGATTTTCAATTTTGCAACATAAATCAGTTATTCAGCAACATAATAACAGTTCTCATCGGAAAGTATACCCAAGATAGCGTGAACAAACTAAAAAAGAAGGAACGGTGGGGGAAGGGTAAGGGCGATTATGGTAACTGGCACCATTCCCTCAGTCTTCATTTGTAAAAGAATTCTTTTATAATATAGCAGTTAGTAAAATAAGCAAGATAAAAAAGCTTCAGGGAAGTAGATGTATTTTTAAACGAGGAACACTATTCAATATTCTTTAATTAAAAAAAAAACAATAGCGGAACTGATTCTTTACCCCATGGAGAGCTCCCGGATCATATCCCTCAAAAGGCACTCAAATACAGCCTACAGAAGCGTTTTATATAGTTCAGCATCAAAAAATAATTGGAAGGGATCTCTTGATCCCCTTTCCCTAAGTTCACCACAAATGTCCTTAATTTGAACTTTTAAAGCTTCAGTTTCTAAATTTTTTTTCAAGGAACAGTACCCCCTTTACCTATATACATGACTTATGAACGCGTAAAAGTTTTAATACTTTAATTTCGAAAACTTTTTGACAGAAGCTTTTGACTCCCTTCCCACTTAAGTCATCCAATGATAGCCCAAAACAAGAGTTCTTAAAACTTCAAAAACGAAAATATTTCGGGCTGGGCGGCGGAATACTCCTCTCTCCTTGTGTGAAGTAGGTGCACTAAAGGCAGTTTTAAGTTTAAGATTCATTTTTCTATTGAAAGAGCAACCCCCATTCCCACATCGCCAAAGACAACCCGAAGTTTTAAAGCTTCAATTTCGAAAATGTTTTAAGAAAGACCCCCGAGTTCCCTAACTCTTAACTCACTCAAAAATAGCCAAAATAGTATTTCAATACTTCAGCATGGAGAAATTTTCGAGAGAGAGAGGACCCCCACCCCCGAACTCTTTCCCCTTTCAGTAAAGTTGACTTAAATTTCCGGTTTTCCTTTTCATAACCGAAGTTTTAAGAATTCAATCTCTAAACTTTATTGAGAAAGCCTTCGAATTCCCTATTTTTAAGGTCCCCAAAGATTACCTAAAGCAGAGGTCTGAATACTTCAGCTTTGAAGGGGGATGGGGACCCCGAACCCCACCCTCTGCCTTTATAACACCTTTTACGACCCGGTAAATCCCCGCTCTGGCTCCACAAAAAACCGATTGAAAAATTCTTCATTTCCATGTAAAAAGAGGTTCTCTCATTGTACCAGAGAAAGCTGTTTTTACCCAGCATCCTTAGCGGCTAGTAGACGAACTTGTTTCGCGTAATGCATTCTGGGTAAAAACACCGCTTTCACTCCAGAAGCTAGCAGGAGTAGAAAGATTCCACATAAACCCCGCAAATAACCGGAATGCGGTGAAAAGCAGGTTTTTTCCGGGGTCGAAAGTGTAAATGGAAACGGCCCTTATGTTCATTAAAGATGGTCTAAAGTTGCGCTTTTAAGACTCCAGTATCGGAATTTCGCCTAAAGAGAGGCACTCCCCCCCCCCCCCCTCTTGACATTGCCAAAGACAGCCTATAAAAGTTCAATTACAAACATTTGTCGGGAGAGGATCTTAAATACCCTTTGTCTTAAATCATTTAAGTATAGCCTCAAATAGTTATCAACACATCAGCTACAAAACATTTTCAAGTTAGAACACCGAAACCATCTCTCATAAATTCACCAAAGATTACCTAAGTTTGTTTTTTTAGACTCCAGTTTCCAATTTTTTTTAAACCTCACCCTCCCCACATTACATCAATAAAGACCCCCTAAGCATTTTTGACCTTTTTTTTTTTTTAGAGTTTGCAGAGGAGAAATCTGGAACCACTCCTAGCTTCAAAAATAGCTTACAATTAAGTTTTTCGATTTTTTATTCTGGGGCCCTTGAGTAGCCCCCCCCCCCCTCCCCTTTTAGATTCTCCAAATTATAAATGTTTTAAGACTTCAGTATCGTGGGAATTTGCGGACTTACCCTCTTTGCAAGAGCAGCGTTTTTTCGCAAACTCGTGCTGCTGTTATATTTTTCGTGTCCTTTCTCCCCCCCCCACCCATATTTCCATTCTAGCGAGTGTTAGATTGATAGTCATTGGAACATAGTAATTCCTCAAGTCTTGGAACATTTTACCAGAAATATGTCAAAAATGCAGGAACAGTTGCCAATCGGTGTTTCAAACCAGCTTGAAATTTGCCTCCGATTCTTTCCAGAATTCCCATTTTAATTGAAATTTTCAAAATACCCGACAGTTCCCGTTTTACCTGATGGTATGTGGACGCCCTTTGATCTGGCGTAAACATTTTATCCCGTCATCAATCACTCTCAACCGGTGATCCAGATTCAACTCCAAGACAATTTAAAAGCGCACATAATTTTCATTTATGCGTGCAAAGTTTGCAAAAAAAAAAACGCAAATGAGAAAAAAACGAAACAATAATCTAAAATAGAAAGTGAAAAATAGAGACAAAAGGTGGTCAATTCGAAAAATTAGCGAGCAACTCCTCGGTCGGCAATGCAGTGAGTTGGAAATAAAATAACAGAGCTACTTAAAAAAAAAGTCAAATGGCGCGAGTTTAAAAGTCACTCTTCCAAAAGCACGTTGCAAACAAAACAAGCCCATGGCGGAAAATCGAGAGAATGTTGATGTAAATTCGTAGTTATGCAAAGGTCCAGTTATTGAAGCATATTTTTGAAACACTTTTTTTTAAAGTCAAAACTGAAGGACTCATCGAATTTTTTTCCGTCCCGATCCCAATCTCCGTCTCGGAAATTTTGTCCAAGACGGAAATCCGTCCTGGGACGGAAGGTTTTGCACCCATGGAGGCAACTGAAGATAATAACTCAGATCAATAAAAATTTTCATACATACTAACAATAACATAAGGCAACTTTTCCACACTATTGGAAATTTGATATCAAAAACTTTTTTTTTCGATACACCCTAGTGTACATGCGCCAGTATAACGTGAAGCTCATTACTTTTGGATCGTACCATGTAGCTTCCACAATATTTTGGACTAAGCAGCTATAAATGCATGAATTTTGTTCAGGACATGTACAAAAGAAAGTGTCAGCGGAAGGATTTTTTAATTACGTTTAGCAGAAAGAGAACTCAGAAATGAACACATACCAAGCATAAACAAACTTTTTCTAGCTGTAAATAAATTTATGTAAGTGCAAGATTCAGTGGAGTAAAAAAAAGAAAGAAATGTTAAACAAAGGAATGTAATTGTAAAAAAAAAAAAAAACTTAACTTTGTGCCACTATAAGATATTTGTGTGTTGATTTTGTGCATAGAAAATTAGAAAGATTAGCTCGTGCAAAAAATGCTGTGCAGACAAGTAACCTTGTAAGTACAATTATTTGTTATTTTCACTTTTAGTAAAAAAAAAAACATTCATCTACTTAAATATTTGGGTTCAAAACTGTTTTCCCGCAAAATTTGATAAATTATTCACTTAATTTATTGCAGATTTCTAAAATGTTCTGAATGAAACCGAAAACAACGCTAGATATTTCAACTTCACTTAAAAATAAAAATAAAAATTAATATTTCATTATATAGATTTAAAACTTTTCTATCCTCAGAAAAATAGTAATTATTATAAATTAGTTTATTTTAACTTCATTTTTAAAAATATATGACATTATGTAGGAAACTACGTCGATTTCTTTAGCGAGGGTCAAAATGACCCCCGCCGTATTTTTAGGTATACAAAATTAGGTAATTCTAGTGTTAACAAGATGCCTGCGGCGACCAGATGGTTACCCTTTCTATGCCAGCAGCCACCTATGGCATCTGTTTGGCTTACTTCGTAAAGTATAGGAAATACAGTGCTTTTTTTTTTTTTTTTTAAATAACTCACAGCACGTTACTGGTTTTTACTAAAATGTTGGTTTTTCAAAAGAAGCTATTTCTTTTTCTTTTTTCACGTATTTTTCTTTGTTATTAATTTTAAGATTACAATCAATTGTGACAAAGAAAAAACTTATAAAGTTGAAAGAGTAAAAAGTAACATATATTTTGGATTTTTGTCTTTAGTTTAGCATAATGCATGAGTGTTGTGGCCAAGAAAATTCTGGCTGTGCTAGTAATAAAATATTTTTAAAAAGTAGGTACTTTATCACTCACAAAATCTATAAATTTAAGAGAAACAATAATACATATTTATAATTAGCTTAACAATATGCGAAAGTGATAGAAAAATATAAAAAATATTTACGTAAAATCTTGAAGAATTACTCGGGCGGGATTAAATGCTACTTCGACACCCCCTTCTTTATGCTGCAGATTTTCCCAATCCAATATATTTTGGATATCCTGTTCTTTCACTTGAAAGTTATCGCAGCATCGTACAGCAGCTTCCAATAAAACTCGGATAGAAAATGGGAGTCTATCTGTAAAATATTAATATGAATGCAATTACTATAATCTTCAAAGATATATTACAATAGTATCAAACAAATACAATGTGTTACATATAATAAATACTTGACAGACACAAATAATAAATTCAGTTGCATTTCTTTTCAGTTTTTAATTTTTAATTCAAGCAATGATACAATTTAACTGACAATTACTCCCAGAATTATATGTTAAATGGATTGTATTCCATCATACTATTACAAACGCGAAAGTTTGTATGGATGGATGTACGGATGTTTGTTACTCTTTCACACAAAAACTACTGAATGGATTTCAATGAAACTTTACAATAATATAGCTTATACATTAGGATAAAACATAGGCTATAATTTATAAAGATATTGAGTGAATTGTCCATGATAAGTGTCGAGTAAGAAGGAAAAAATTCTGCCATCTGTGTATCTGTGAGTTTTTTTGGCATGTGTGATCCTTAAATCAAAATAAATACTTTTATCACTTCTGGTTTTCATACAAATTGTGTTGTGTATTTGAGATACTTTTTTTTTTCTTAGGGGGAGCAGAATTTTCCTTCTGTATTTGCAATGTGGATTTTAATTTAAACCATTTTTTTTCTTAGTGGAGCCGAATGATCATTTTTTGTAAATTGCGTAGCATATTTTAGTTAAATTCTTTTTTCTACAGGGAATAGTACTTGAATTCTTTTTTTCTACAGGGGACAGGATTTTCCATTTGTACAACATATATAATGTGTTTTTTAATTACGTTCTTTTTCTTCGAAGAAAAGAGGAGACAGTGGGGTTTTTGTTTATACATTTTAGACGAAAGATCGGATCGCCTTATTGATTGGAGTTCACTTCGCTTGCTAATCGGCTGGGTTTCGGTAACTTGGTCGCTTGGTCAGCTAGGTGATAAACAATGAGGTTGGTGGATTATTTGACATTTTAAAGTAACTGTTAATGCAATTTAAAGCTTTTTATTTCTGTGGAAGAATATTTTAAATTGTAAAGGGTTTTGTGTGTCTATGTGCGGGAAGGGGGGATTTATATGCATTCAAAGAAAATTCTTTATATCTAATACTTTTTAGCTGTAGGTCTCCTAATGATATGTTATGAGAGCACTTCATGCTTGAACTGTTTAGTAAGTGCACAATATGGTTGATCATTTGCGTTATGAGCAAAGTAGTTTTCTTGGAGAAACTTGACATATATAAAATGAAATTAAAAGACAAAAAGGTAGTTGAATTTAAAATAAAACTGTTACCATACCATATCTTTTATCATTCAATGCCAGCAAGTCATAGTATTCATATTTCTCCCCTTCAACATCCAGAGTTTTTAAAAGGTGCTTAAAGGGATTACCTGAAAAAGAAATTAATACATATCACATTAAATGTCAGAAAGAAAAATGACGTACCTAGGCAATGCATTATGGCTATTCATATTTAATATTTATAGTTTTTTTTTCCCCCCCAATCAAGCACTGATACATTATGCAATTTTTCAAGCAGAGTTCAAAAACAAATTCCAAGCTGGGATTGATTACCTTGACCAAAATGTTAAGTAGGATCTGTATGGAGAATATCATGTAAAGGGATCTTTTTTTTCAGTGGATTGTAGAAAATATTGCTAGAATCACGCAATTCTGCACTCTAATCCAAACGTGATTCAACCTACCGTGTAATGTGCGAAAATTTATTCATAGAGGCAACATAATCATCCAAACAGTTTTTATGAAAAATTAATTATCTTTTAACCATAAAAGATAAAACAGCAATTCTCTCACTTTTTTTACTCAAACCATCCTCGACTTTTCCCAGTGACATTCCCAAATCAAAAGTGTCACAAAAAAATAAAAAATAAATAAAAACTAACAAAAATAAATTAAAACATTAAGGTACTAAAACAAAAAAAAAATCATAACATAAAAATCACTTTATCTTTAAATTTAAGAGCTTAAAAAAAAAAAAAAACTTTGGAAAGTATTCGACTTCTCATGAGGTATAGAAAAGTCTATTTAATTCTTATCTACCATCTACCCATGAATGAATCATGCTTCATGCATGAAAGGTACAGAAAGGGTTAAAATGATTTTTAAATGAGCAATGAAGTGAAAATATTTCATTCGCAGCTGATGAAGAATGTTTTTTTTTTTTTTAATTCAAAATATACTTTTTTTTTCACACATTTACACAATTAACCTTTAAATGAATCTCTTTAAAAGAAAAAAAAAGAGAATAAATTTCTAGTGACTTGCACTTCAGAAATGTGCGATGTAAGACCAATTTTATCAAGAAGTACACTTGGTTTGAATACATCACGAATTACGTACTCTTATTTCCACTCATCTAAATTACGAATTTCAAAATTAAATAACGTAATTTATGCACACATGTAAATGTTTTCACAAACCTTTCTCCCATTTACCACAAAACTCTTTTCTTACTATGTAGCCACTATTATTTCGCAGAACTAAGCAAATCACCAAGCTTAGACAAGAAAGGTAGACAAATATTTGGGAGCTAAAATTGCTACTGTTAACCACCAACCAGTAAACATAAGGACAACAAAACTTCAAGCAAACATATTTTAATTAAAAAAATAATAAAGTTGATTTCGCTTGCTTCTAATAGCATTCCCGAATGAAAAATTTCCCTATGCTGTGCGTAGTTCAAGATGAAATAAAAAAAAAATAAAGTTGTGAGAAGTCCAAAAAAATTTCTAAAATCTGTCAACTTACTAGAGAGGGCCATTCTGATGTTGCTCAATTCTCAAACCTCTCTGAGATACTCACTATGACCACCACAGCACTCTCACGCAGCCCAAATGTTTCGCAATTCACATAATCAACACAAACAATTCAGACCTCGGATGAGGAAAATAGGATGAGAGGAAAAAGTTCAACAGCATAAACGCCTTTCACAAGTCTTTATAAAATCAATCATTCATAATCAACTCACGTAAGGTAAAGAGCCAACAAAACAGATAGGTCACATGAGGGAAATACGTCATACATTTTTACTTCATTACATATCCACCAGGTGTCGTAAAAAATAAATAACTGCAAAATATTCTATTTAGAATTTCAATCATATATTCTAGCTTCAGGTTTAAAGATTCGGTATAAAGCTCAATCAAAAGACATCGGTAAAGATTTTTTGCATTCATATAAAGTGGTTCCTTGTAGAGTCCCTATATGAAAAATAGGGACTCAGTAGTTCCCCATAGACAAGTTCCCAAGCAGATTCTAAAGATTGATACAGAGCCGCTGAGAGTAAAGCGGGCTCCTGGTCAGCTTAGTCCCCAGCCCCATCCTGCCGTTAAACTTATAACACTTATATTAATTACCGTCGTCATTAATGGTGACTGGGCGACGTTAAATATGCTCGTGGTCACAATGTCCTCCAAGAGAAACGATACCTCTGGGGGTGCCAGACCAGAAAGTTATTCGGCTCCTGGCCTGGTTCTAAATTCTCGAACTGCCCATAGATGGCACTACCATCTATTATTGTGTTGTCTTCTGAAGGGAAGGCGCCAGGCACGCAGTCCTTCACAGTTTGAGGGCCACAGGTACCTTTGATAATTGATATTACTTCGATTCCGAGCTGAAGTATCACTGAAGAACCGCAAGGGGGAGGATTACTATAATACCGGCCAAAGAAAAGTTAAATAAATACCATGTTGCAGGTTCCAATGGCTTACCCAGAAATTAATTTTAGGGGCTACAGCTCTGTCAACCCACCGCTGAGGACGCCACTGTACCATACTGTGTTGTGCAGTGACGGCTCGTGGGAGAGGCCGCAGCGGTCCCAGGTCTCCTCACTTTTTCAGACAATACAAATACAAATACAAATTGACGACCAGCAACAGGCTCTGGGCCCAGCTAGACTGGTCCTAGTAAATTTGCAATCCCCTGTGAAGATCAATGGCCCTCTTAAAACTATCTACTCCCTTGCTCATTACCACCTCTTTCGGTAAACTGTTCCAAGATTCCACTACCCTGCTAAAATAATAATTTTTCCTAATATCCATGTTAGCCTGAGATTTAAATAGCTTGAAACAATGACCCCTTGCCCTGTTTTCAGTGCTAAACTTCAGCCCCGTAACATCTTTCATTTTGATAAATTTAAACAACTGAATCATGTCTCCTCGGTCTCTTTGCTCAAGACTGTACATTTTTATAGCCTTTAAGCCTTATTCATAGTCTAAGTGAGAAAGTCCATTCATTAGCCTTGTAGCCCGCCTTTGAACCCTTTCCAATGCATTAACATCTTTCTTAAGATAAGGAGATTAATTTCAAATTTTTTAAAAACTAGTCAATAATTCATAACTTTTTATCGCTTAAAATTGCGTTCGAAAATCGCTTAAATTTGAGTTTTAGGAGCTTCAGTTTCAAAAGATTGCTGTCCCTAACGTTACCAATTATGGTCCTACTATCGCATTTTTAAGCCTTCATTTTCAGAAAAGATTCGGGCCAGTGGCGTAGCTAGACCCGACTTTCGGGGGGGGGTTACTTCTTATATATATATATATATATATATATATATATATATATATATATATATATATATATATATATATATATATATATATATATATATATATATATAATCGCTTGGAATTTTTCCCTTTTCTTCTTTTTTTTTCTTTCTCTTCTCTCTTCTTTTTCTCTTTTTTTTTTTTTTTTGAGACTAACTTTTCGGGGGGGGGGTTTTGTCCCCAAAACCCCCCCTTAGCTACGCCCCTGATTCGGGCAAGGGCCCCCCAAAACCGCCTTCCTTTAAAATCATCAAAACGTAGGTTTTTTAAACAGCGAATTACGAAAAATTTAGGTGGAATAGTCTCTCCTCCTCATATTACCATAGAATCTTGTGCTTAAGTTTTTAAGATTTCAATTTTGAAACGAATTCCAGGGGAGATAGTCAGTACCCCTTTTTGTAAAAATCTTGAAAGTTTGTCTACAATTGCGTTTTGGAACTGCAATTTCGAAAAATTGGAGGCGGGAGGAGGGTTTATTTCTATTTATTTTTCAAAAATAAATAAATAAATAAAAGATCGAGGAGAATCCCGAAGCTCCACCCCTTACTATAACGTCAATAAATATTGTCTAAAACCGCGTTTTAAGGCTTCGATTTCTGCAAATTTCCGCGGAGTCCTCTGTACTGTTCTTCCCCCTAACATCACCAAAGACAGTCTAAAATTGCGTTTTCAAAACTACTAAAAGTTTCAACATTGAGAGATTTGATGAGCAAATCAAATCAATCAAATTGATGAGATATTTTCCTATTGTTCCCCTCCCCACCCTAAAAACTATTTTCTAGTTGCGCCACTGCTGTGTGTTGTGTTGTATGTACATGAGTGCATACATTGTCAAAGTATTATTTTTTTAATTCAAAAAATTTTTTGTCTCATTGTTACACAGAAATTATTACTTGTTTTAAGTTACTGCTATCATTTAATTTTAAAGAAAATGTGAGAAGTTACCATTAATTTGAAGAAAATTATAGGTTTAATATTCTTTTCTTTGTCTGCAGAAAAATTATGTATCTGACCCATGGAATAATATGCATAAAAGTGCACTCGCATGAGAATCGCTCAGAATTTTTTTTACTACCCAGTTTCTTAATTTATTTATTTTTCCTTTTTAAAAATTTAGTTTATCTATTTTACCTTATTTACTTTAAAGCGAATACTGAGATCTATTCTCATCTTTGTTAAAGGGTTTTAATTTATAATTTTTACATATTTCTCCGATAACAATATTTTCACACTTTTGTAAATTAGTCTTGCTCAAAATAAAATTAATTTGACTCATTCAAAATAATTAGTTATTAAAAGATTAAACATAATGTTACAAATCCTGTAAATAGTAATTATTGTAGTAACGTAACCTGTAAATAGTTTCCCGTAATGAATATACAACCCCTTAACATATGGCTCAAGTATACAATCCCCTATTCTTTTTTTTCTTATTTCATTCACTGATTTTATCAATGGAAGTGTAGTTGTAGAACGTCGTAGCATTTTCTGGAATATTTGAGAGATTTCTTTTCGGTGTATTTAAGCCGTTAGCGATGGATAAACAGTTAGTTTCGATTGAGGATTTCGAACTGAGAGTGTGAATTTGCTCTGTTTATAGCGAGGCATTTCGCTGTGTTGTTTTCGTATTTGGAAGTAAATACGTGTGTAAACGTTGAGTTTACGGTGTTGTGTGATAATTGCTTAATTGCTGATGAATAATTTAGCAGTTGTTGAAGATCTTTCCTGTACATAGTGTAAATAAATTTCCTGTGTTTTTATCAAGAACTGTCTTCATTTCAAGAAAGTGGAAGTCGCACCGAATCCGTTACAATTTGGCGCCCAACGTGGGGCTTCTTCTGGACTTTCTTGGAGTAAGTGTGACTTTGGACATTTTTTTTTCATAAAGACTGTTTGAATTTATAGACTTTGTTTTTATGGTGATTACTCGCGCAATGGATGACCAATTAAAACAACTTCTGGAAGCAATTAATGCTGTGAAAAGTGACTTGACCGAAAGTTTGGCGGCTAATCAAGAACAATTAAAAAATGATATGGCAGCTAATCAAGAACAATTAAAAAATGATATGGCAGCCAATCGAGAACAATTAAAAAATGATGTGGCAGCTAATCAAGAACAATTAAAAATGATATGGCGGCTAATCAAAACCAATTGAAAAGTGATTTAACGGTGCTGAAAAATGACCTAGTTTCTAACCAAGAGGAAATTAAAAACGATCTTACTTCGGTAAAGACTGTGATGGAAAATAAATTTAATGAGATAGAGCATCGAGTTGATGCTATTGAAGGAAAGTTTGAGGCAGTTGAAGGCCGATTCATCGCAGTGGAAAATAAAATCGAAGAGAAATTTGAAGAAAAATTAAGTTCCGTTGAAGGCCGATGCAATGCTGTAGAAAATAAACTGGAAGAAGAAGATAGAAAATTTCATCAACTTAAAGAAGACATCTTTAAAGACCTGGAAAGGAGATTGGCGACCGCGGAAAGCAGCTCTGTACAGTTTGGCGCTCCCACATCGGTTGCTCGACCGTCCATTAAACTTGCCACATTTGATGGGAAAACTTCGTGGCAGGTTTACAAAACTCAGTTCATGATAGTGGCGGAAGCGAACGGATGGGACTCTGCTACCAAGGCCTGCCATCTTGCAGCATCCCTGAGAGGTGACGCAGCGGACATTCTTCAGACTCTTCCGGACAGCCAGCGCCTGGATTTCGCCGCCCTCACATCTGCGTTGGAGCTTCGCTTCGGTGAGAAGTGCCAGAAAGATTTCAGCCGACTCCAGTTGAAGTCCCGTTTCCAGAAAACCGGGGAAACCCTGCAAGAGCTAGCGGCGGACGTCGAGAGATTGTCTCATCTTGCTTTTTGTGACTGTCCGGCGGATGTTCGAGACAACCTGGCACTCAACTACTACATCGACGGGGTTCGAGATCCGGAAATCCAGAAAGCTCTACGGATGGCGGATGTCAAAGACCTGAGTTCTGCTGTTGTGTATGCGATGAAGTTAGAGGCCGCCCAGCAAGCAACCCGCAAGGATCGCCATTCAATCCGCGGCGTGAAAACTGATGAGCCTGATCCGGTTTCGTCACGTTTTGCTGAACTGGAAAAGCAAATAAAAGAAATTGCAGGAATCCTCAAAAGGACTTCGGCTCCCAAGGACCATAATGGACAATCACTTAAGTGCTGGAAATGTGGTGGCGAGGGTCACTTACGAAGAAACTGTGAAGCTCGCCAAGAAACCAGAGGGAAGAGCACCTCTCCCTCCCAGGTCCAGGAAAACTAAGCCATGGCAATCTCGCGGGGCGGAGGTCGCCAAATTGGAATGAGCCCCATCTTAAAGTTTTCCAGATTTCATCGACGAGTGGCGGCAGTAATGGACTGTTTGTTTACGCATACGTAAACGGGTTTCCCTGCGAACTGATTATTGACACTGGAGCCAATGTTACAATCATTAGAACAGATGTGGCTCGTCAATTTGGACTCAACATTCTATGGACGCCGCCCTGCGTTACCCTCCAAACTGTGACAGGTGACAAGATCGAGATTGAAGGTAAAGTAAACTTAGAAATTGTGTTTAGAAACGCCACTTGCCATCATACGGCATTCGTTGCTGCTATCACAGACCCCTTCATTCTCGGATTGGACTTTTTAAAGAAGTATGACTTCAACCTCGACTTGAAGACAAATGAGCTGCACTCGATGAGAGAAGACATAGCCGTTTTCCCCGCAGAAAGTGATGTAAAATCCGCTCATCAAATAATAGCCCAAACAGATTTATCGATTCCCTCAAGGTCAGAATCATTAATACCTGGCTCCATTGAAGAAAGCAATAGTTTTCGATTTGGACTCATTGAATACCCCAACTTAAGCAATAGCCCAAAAGGAATGCTGGTAGCATCTACGCTGGTGGACCTTTCTAAAGATGTAATTCCTGTGCGAGTCGTCAACGTGAGTGAAAGGCCAAGGAATATCCGGAAAGGTGAAGTGCTAGCAACTTGTACTCCAGTAAACTGCATCATTAGAAGAATCAATTCCCACGAGACTGTGTCTTCTGAGTCCTTGACATCGAAGTTAATTGGGAGTGCACCCTTATCGAAAGATCAAAGAACTGCTGCGGAACAATTGGTGGATGACTTCAAGCATCTGCTTTCATCTACATCGGAGGATGTTGGCCGTACGAATTTAACGCAGCATAGGATCTACACTGGAGAACACCCCCCTATTAAACAGCATCCAAGACGACTACCGTTCGCCAAGAAGGAAGAGGTTGAGACCCTCCTGAAAGAGATGAAGGAGAATGATGTAATCGAACCTTCATCCAGTCCTTGGGCTTCTCCCATCGTCTTAGTCCGAAAGAAAGATGGCTCCACCAGATTTTGTGTCGATTACCGACGGCTGAATGAAATCACCAAGAAAGACAGTTACCCTCTTCCACGGATAGACGACACCTTGGACACTCTTTCCGGACAGAAGTGGTTTTCGACCCTGGATTTGAAGAGCGGCTATTGGCAGGTTGAGATACACCCTGATGACCGAGAGAAGACAGCGTTTACAACTGGACAAGGCTTATGGCAGTTCAAAGTGATGCCCTTCGGCCTCTGCAATGCACCAGCTACGTTCGAGCGTCTTATGGAGACAGTGTTAAGAGGACTCTCTTACGAATCCTGTCTGGTCTACTTAGACGATATCATCATCGTGGGACGCAGCTTCGAAGAACATCTGGCAAATCTTAGGAAGGTGCTGCAAAAGCTTAAGGAAGCCAATCTGAAGTTAAGTCCGTCCAAATGTAATTTGTTCCGCCGGGAAGTGAACTATCTTGGTCACATCATCTCTTCTGAGGGTGTGCAAACTGATCCAGAGAAGGTATCTGCGGTCAAGAGTTGGAGTCGTCCCGAAAACATCCATCAGCTGCGAAGTTTCCTGGGGCTCTGCACGTACTATAGGAAGTTTGTGAAGGGTTTTTCCAACATTGCACGACCTTTGCATAAGCTGACGGAGAGCAAGCAAAAGTTTGAATGGTCCAAAGAATGCGAAGATGCATTTCTACGACTGAAGGAGGCTTTAACATCAACGCCTATCCTCGCCTATCCTCAGCCTGAAAAACCCTTCATCCTGGACACTGATGCGAGCAACGAGAGCATCGGAGCTGTTTTATCCCAAGAAATTGACGGAAATGAACATGTCATCGCTTACTGGAGCAAATGCTTATCAAAGTCGGAGCGAAATTACTGCGTCACCAGAAAGGAGTTACTGGCCATAGTGAAAGCTGTAGAACACTTCCATCATTACCTCTACGGCCGAAAATTTCTGCTTCGGACAGATCATGCCTCATTATCTTGGCTTTTGAACTTCAAAAATCCGGAAGGTCAGATAGCCAGATGGATACAGCGGCTCCAGGAATATGACATGGAGATCAAGCATCGAAAAGGGTTATCTCACGGTAATGTTGACGCTTTATCAAGGAGACCCTGTCCTGAGAACTGCCACTATTGTTCCCGAATCGAGAAACAGTATGGAACGACTAGCCCTACCGCCTATCAGGTGACAGTGACTCCAACATCATCAGAACCAGATCCATGGAGTGATGACCAAGTTCGAAAAGATCAACTTGAAGACCCCGACATAAAACCAATTTTAGAGTTCATGGAAAGTGACAGTCGACGCCCTAGCTGGCAGGACGTTTCCATCTTCAGTCCTGCAACAAAAAGATACTGGGCTTTATGGAACCACTCCATTTACGGAACGGCGTGCTACACCGGAAATGGGAATCTGACGACGGCAAGACATCTAGGTGGCAGTTACTACTTCCCCGATCAAGGATTTCAGATGTTCTGAAAGAAATACATAGTAGTGCGACTGGAGGACATTTTGGTGTCTTGAAAACCCTCAATAAAGTTCGGGAGCGTTTCTTCTGGAGCAAGGCGAAGGATGACGTGGAGAAGTGGTGCCATTCTTGTGACGCCTGTGCTGCTCGTAAAGGACCGAAGAAGAGAAGCAGAGGGAAGCTACATCTGTACAACGTTGGAGCTCCTTTCGAACGAATTGGGATCGACATCCTGGGTCCTCTACCAAGAACTGCTGATGGGAACAAATACATTCTTGTTTCCATCGACTACTTCACCAAATGGCCGGAAGCATATCCCATTCCAGATCAAGAAGCTACCACCGTAGCAGAGACTGTAGTCCAACATTGGATTTCGAGATATGGAACACCTTTGCAGATTCATTCCGATCAAGGGAGGAATTTCATCTCTGCTGTGTTTAAGGGCCTATGTCAAATTTTCGGAATTGAGAAAACTAGGACAACACCACTACACCCACAATCGGACGGCATGGTGGAGAGATTTAACCGCACAATCCTGAATAATCTCTCGCTTATGGTATCCAGAAATCAACAGGATTGGGACAAGAAGCTACCTTTGTTCCTGCTGGCCTACCGCAGTGCTGTCCACGAGACTACCGGATATGCCCCATCTCAGATGCTCTTCGGACGAGAGCTTCGGCTACCTTGTGATCTCGTCTTCGGTCGTCCTCCGGATGCGCCTTCGTCGCCTGAGGAGTACATCCAGGATCTCCAGGCCCGGTTGGAAGACGTTCATAACTTCGCACGAGAGCGAATCAACATCGCGGCGGAGAAGATGAAGACCCGATACGACACAAGGTCTACTGGACATGAATTCAACGAAGGCGACAAGGTTTGGTTATGGAATCCCATCCGACGGAAAGGTCTGTCACCCAAATTGCAGTCGCATTGGGATGGACCCTACAAAGTCCTTAACCGACTAAATGACGTCGTAGTGAGGATCCAAAAATCACCTAATGCAAAACCCAGGGTTGTTCATTATGATCGGTTAGCCCCATACTATGGCCATAGTTCATGAGTATTACGTAAACAACCATGGCTGATAACATAAAAGTTGTAGATAATTTTTGCTTTTAATGTTTAGTAATATTTCTTGTTATTATTGTGTTTTCTGTATCTGTTAGTTATTATTTAATGTGTGTAATTGTGAACTTGTGATAGAAGTTTGGCACCCTTTCTGGGGATTGTACTGCCCGGGACGTGCAGTCCTTAGGAAGGGGGCAATGTTACAAATCCTGTAAATAGTAATTATTGTAGTAACGTAACCTGTAAATAGTTTCCCGTAATGAATATACAACCCCTTAACATATGGCTCAAGTATACAACCCCCTATTCTTTTTTTTCTTATTTCATTCACTGATTTTATCAATGGAAGTGTAGTTGTAGAACGTCGTAGCATTTTCTGGAATATTTGAGAGATTTCTTTTCGGTGTATTTAAGCCGTTAGCGATGGATAAACAGTTAGTTTCGATTGAGGATTTCGAACTGAGAGTGTGAATTTGCTCTGTTTATAGCGAGGCATTTCGCTGTGTTGTTTTCGTATTTGGAAGTAAATACGTGTGTAAACGTTGAGTTTACGGTGTTGTGTGATAATTGCTTAATTGCTGATGAATAATTTAGCAGTTGTTGAAGATCTTTCCTGTACATAGTGTAAATAAATTTCCTGTGTTTTTATCAAGAACTGTGTCTTCATTTCAAGAAAGTGGAAGTCGCACCGAATCCGTTACAATAATATATTACTATTGAAAATATTAGATTAATATTGTTTTTTAAAATTTATATATTATAAAAAGCCTTCCCTGCAGCCCCCCTTACCGGTCCTGCACGGGGAGACATACTGCAGCGCCGGAAAGCGTACTGGATATAAACGTGAGATTAATAATTTTCGTGATGTATTTTGTAGCTTCTCCCAATCTGATTTTTAAATTTTTATTTTGAAAGTCAGGGAGTGAAAGTGCACCACCCTGGCGGCAATCATGGACATGAACATGAGATTAATATATTTCGTGATTTACTTAGTAGTTTAAGTATTTTGTAGCTTGTCCCTTGTTTAAAAAGGATTTAACTTTATTAATATAACACAAATAACTATTTTGAGAAAATTTAAATATTGAATGAATATTTGAAAAAAAAAAAAAAAAACACTTTTTTGTTTTCAAAACCCGACGGGGGTGGGGCGGGGGGGGGGGGGGGGTACGTGCACCCACTGGTCCCCTCACTTTTTCAAGGCACGAGCCGCAACTATTGTTGCGTAATAGTTATAAACAGCACTAAAAAAAATTTTGCGAAGCGTTAGTGAACGGACCGTTTTTACAACACCAACAAGAAAAATCGATCGTTAACAAATCTTAACAAAACATTCTGTTAACAAGATAGTACAAAATTAATAATTATAATAAATAATTATAATAAATCAATTAATATATTTATACGTATATACCATTCTTTTTACTTACATTTCAAAGTAATCTTTTTACTTATACTTCAAGCAATTGTTGTATAAAAAAATTTAAATACACTTCTAAAAAACACAATTCCCAAAAGTATTCATAACTATCACGCCTCCTATTTAATATACAAATCAAACCCTCATATATTTTTTCCAGATCAGCAATACTTAGATGAGCGCTCCGCAGTGCTGCCCACCGACGACAGACTTTGACCCGTAAGTTCGCGCACTAGGACAAATTCTAAGTGTGCTTGCAGCACCGTAACATCATCATTATTCACATCACTTGTTTTGAAGTTAACCTGCTTACTACCGTAATAGTTATTTGTTTTAATTCATTACTGAATGTATTTTACGAGGTAAACTATCTTCAAACTAGCAAAAATACCCGGGGTTGCCTGGGACCTCAGTAATAATTATGAGAAAAAAATCGTTACTTGTTTTTTTTTCCTGGTTTAAGTGAAAGAATTTAAAACACATCTTTTTGACGCGATTAAAAATCGAGTTTCTTCCTTACCCATAAAAGTAAAATAGCAATAAGTATAAAGAACAAAATAATATTAATTTAGAAACGAAAGCACTATATTTAAGCATACACAAATTTCCAAAACATGAATTTATTCTTTTCATGTTTAAAAAGATTAATTTGTTGATACTTTTTTTTTTAACATGGAGTCTAAAACCTTCTCTGTATTGCTATTGAAGTTGCTCTTAATCCCCTTATACTTGCTTAGTTATTTTTGGAAATTTCAATCATTGTGGGCTCTTGGTGCGATTTTACCGAATTTGCGGGAATCGTTTTGGGATACCTTCGATGATGCTCCCTCCTTCTTTATTTACTTTGTAAAACGATATGATATTAATTTTCGTTACAAAGATATTATCGCCAGGTGCTGAGTTACTTTTGGTCACCATAAAATGGTGCTAAAGAGTTTCATCCGAAATGTTTCCAAAATAAGTAGTAAAATTTGGCGATTGTTTGAAATTGTGCAAAAAGGAAAATTAATGGAAGTTTTTGTGCTGTTTATGGATTTGCCTAATTTAGTTGCTGGATCATTTAACACAGTAAAGAAAGTTTTTTAAAGATTCTTTGATTGGCGATATTTTGTTTACATAGTGAAAGCTGAGAAACATTATGACGTAGTCTTCGGCTTCAAAAACAGCGACGTTGAAAAAAAACTGCCAAATGCAGCTACGGAAATCTTTCTGCAAAAATTTTGGCGATCTGCTGGTTGATTGGATAATGAGTAAGTGTTCAATCAGCATAAATAATAATAAAAACCATTAATTACATTGAAGTTCCGCCTAAATGGAAAATGATCAGCCAAATCATATATTATTTGCCAATCTTGTGCAAAAAATCTTACTTCAAGATTTGACTTGAGAAAAGCCTTGAACAGTCACGAGAAGCAAAGATAGTCAACAATACAACAATTGTCGCTATCGACAGGGAGTTGAGATGATACACTAAATACTGTATTGAGTTTAGGAAAGCCTTCGAACATGGAACTAAAAAGCTCATAACTCGTTTTTTATTCTGCTTAGAAATTTCGAATAGGTGCCATCTTCAGCAGAAAAATCAGAGCTTTCGATGGACATATAATGTAAATATGTGCAAGTATTTTTTCATCCCTATATTAGAGAATTTATACGAAAATTGTATTTTTTTGCTCCCCTAAGAGGGTTTTGCGCCCCATAACAGGACGAAAACTACCCTATGTGTTATTCTGATGCATAAGCTATATTATTGTAAAGTTTCATCAAAATCCGTTCAGTAGTTTTTGCGTGAAAGAGTAACAAATATCCATACATCCATACAGACAAACTTTCGCATGTATAATAGTAGTAAGACAAGGAAAATAAAAAATAAATTTATGAGCTTAGAAAGCATAATATAACTAATAATTTTCTTGATTTATCGGGGGGGGGGCTCCCCCCCCAAATATTTTTGAGGGGGCTTGGGCCCCCTCAGGCCCCATGGAGTCGGCGCCACTGGGCCCTAAGAAGTTCAATAAAATTCTCTTGGAAATCTTCCGACAGAGACAGGGCGGGACCTTGAAGCACTTTTGGAAACGAAAACGGTAAGATGTTCCGTGAGATGTTTCATGTGAGTTGACTGTTGAGTACTGTACATTGTACTACATCGTTATCAGCTAAAGAGG
Organism: Uloborus diversus; assembly: GCF_026930045.1. Classification (NCBI taxonomy): domain Eukaryota; kingdom Metazoa; phylum Arthropoda; class Arachnida; order Araneae; family Uloboridae; genus Uloborus; species Uloborus diversus. The sequence goes on from NC_072732.1 coordinate 100,715,349, forward strand.
GGCAATTTTCAATAATGCTCCTGTTGATGAACAAAAAACAAATGTGGCTCATTTACTTGTACGTGGTGTGAGATCCTCTGCCCCAGGGCCTCTCTAGTCCTTTTCCTACAATGGTCATTAGGATAAGAAGTGGCAACGATCGCTTATGAGGGGTGGGTGGTTAAAAAGGAAATGAATTACGGGAAGTCTAGAAATAGATTTTTTTCCCTTTCCGATATTTTCTATTGCAAGCAAAAACATCCTTCATTTCTAAACTGACAAAAATTAATACAGTAAAATTTTCAATAAAAAAAAGACAACGGTCGACCGGCGCCTTTTGGAGCGGCGCGCAGGGCATTTGCCCAAATACCTGCATAGACAGTCCGACCCTAGGAAGTTTTTTCCAACTTGGCTGACATCGCCTCTGGTCGGCCCTGCACCTGTAGTATCCAGCGCACAGCATCCAGCAGATAACATCCAGCGAAAATGGCATTCATTTGAACTTCGACGTCTTGAATTCAAAATGTGGTTGCAATAAAGGCCATTAGTAGAAACAAAAAACCTAACGAGTGGACCTATCGCAATTCGTGTTTCCGAAAAACATAATTCAAGTTCTCGAAATTCAAACTTTTTTTCTTGCAATCAATATTGTTTTTTTAATTTCCCATGGCCGATGTACTAATGTTTCTGCTGACTATGCAATTGGTAGGTAGTCACGTAATCCGTCACGGCGTGATTAGTGAAATTCATGAAAGAGCAGCTTATTCATTCTTTTCTTTCTTTTTTTCCCCCCAGAACGATAAATCTTTTCACTTTTTTTTTTTTTTTTTTTGTGAAATATGTACGTTTATTTCAAGTAAGTAAAAACTGCTTTGTTTGTTCATTTTAATTAATTTATTTTTAATTTTTTGAAAACTTTAAGTTTTTAAAGAGGGTTTTTTGGGATTTTCTGTCTTTATTTAAAATGTTATTTTGTTTAGTTTGGAAACTCTATTTTACGAAACACTACGCTTTAGTATATTTATTCAACTACTATACCGATGTAGAAGAAAAAAATAAATTATTTATCGCACATAGATTTTTTTTACCCTTCGAAAAATTACTATCTTAATCCTGAATCCGATTTTAATTTGACAGAAATAATTTCGAAGATTTTTAATTTAATTTAATTTATTAATTTAATCCTATGTCCCCGAAAATAGCATTAATACTTGGAGACACGAGAAGTCAACAAATTCAAGCATTTAGAATCTCCGAATTTAAAAATTTTGATACAATTTTAAATTTTCAATACCCAATTTTTTATTTGGAATTATATTTGTTTTCGGCTGCATTATCTAGAATCAAGTACTGCCAGGGGCGGATTAAGAGGGGTGCCATGACCCCTCCCACAACCTTGTGAGTGCAGAATTTTTTTTAAGAAGGAAAAAAAAAACTATTATGAGAAAATAACAAAATTCAACATTTGAGTTTTACTTTAAAAGAAATTCAAGTTTTAATTGGGAGAAAAATTACATATCCGTCTCCTCGAAACAAACTATTATATAAAGTTAGAAATAACAACGTCAGAAAAGCACAAATTGCAGATTACTGCAGACACGTGTTTCGGCGTTACGGGGAAAGCCTTTTTCAATGCAAAAAGTAATGAGATTATGGATGAAAAGACATCCGACAAAAACAATTTTATTTATAAAATTTTGCTCATTCGTTTACATCATTTCTTGATGCTAACTTTAGACACTTAGACGATCTATAAATGCTGCTGTCTTCTGCGTACATATATTTGTTCACGAGGCCAAATAGTGACAAAATTTGGATTTAGGGCTTTAATGGCATTTCTGGAGAAGACCCCCTCATTCTCATGCTCCTACACAAATGCCACGAACGATAACTAAAAAATTGATATACAGTCAATTCGCGATAACTCGAAATCCGATAACTCAAATATTACTTTAACTCGAAGTTTTTATCAAATCCCGACCCTTTTGTCTTTAATTCCATTGTAATTATTCTCAATACCTCGAAGTTAACTCCCTTTAACTCGATGTTTTCTTAAAGATGTCTCGAAATTTATTTCAAAAGAAGGAACAAAAAAAAAAAAAAAAAGAAAGAAGTGACTATGTGAGAAAAATTAATTCACCTTCACTTGCGATTCCTTGCGACCTCTAAAGCAAGAAGAACACCTGTTGAGCCAATGTGCGATAAAGGAGTTACACGTGCGGAAATGAGTTAGCTTGTTTTTCTTTGTTGCACTGTACTGCTTACACTTTGACATGTTGCTGGACTACAAATTTGCTTTTAAGCTTTCAAGTTGTACATTTATTCAAAGGCTGACCTAAGTTAAGATTCGTCTACCTTCATTCTTTAGTTCGATCATTTGCTGGTAAGTTCCTGAGAGACAGAGTGAGTTTTCTTTACTATTAAAGATGACTAAGCAAGTACTCTGTCAGTGATATTAAAAGAATAGAAACTTCTAAAGGGTAGAATCCACGAATCCGAATTTGAAACGAATGAAATGTGGACCTTTCCTGAAGTAGAATCAGCTCCATTCAAGTGGTTCCAGCAGTATCGAAATCAAAACCATGCTTTTGAATTTTTTTCTCACAATGTTTTTGATTAAACTGTGCATATTGTGCTTAAGAGCTTTTAAGTTCTCTATTTTTTTTCTTTTCTATGTACATATTAATTTAAATATTCGATGGTTTTTAATATTAAAATATTAAAAACCGAAACTAGCGGTAAGTTCAACTTCTTATAAGTCGAAGTTTTTCGTCAATCCCTTTAGATTCGAGTTATCGCGAATTGACTATGTATTCCTTCAAAGCAATAAATTACACATAAAGATTTTTTCGGTATTTACCTTATTTTAAATTTTACAAATTCACCCTATTTCTGTTGTCATTTTTAAATTCAATCTTGATATAAAAAGTTGAAGATGGGTAGGGGCGGTGGTTTGTTGGAAAAGTCAATGATCCAGCACTGATTGAGAGGTGACCATTAGGACAAGCATCCAAAGAAAGTTTGTTAAAATGTGTCGAATGGCCCCTCTCAAAATGCCCCAATTCTGGCTGGATCCGCCTCTATTAACAGGAAAATAATTTTCTTCCAAATAGTTCTTGGTGCCTCTGACTTCAATCGACCTTACCGCTTACTCTTTTTACATGTTATTCGTTCCTATTCATAACAATTGTCTTTTATCATTAAGCGCGACTGCTGTACCTTACGAAGTAGTGCGAAGAGTCAAACAAAATATGGTATGCAGATAGTCCAAAGAGCAGATAGAAGATGATTTGCAGGTGCTATTCATTTACAGTGCCAATGCATTACAACGTCATAATTTTTTTCTGATTGATTTTGATTGCTATATCCGGTGGCGGATTTACACTTAGATGCCCGTCGTAATGCATTTTCGGGGATACTTTGTTTAAATACTTTTAAATATGCTTTGAATCTATTTCGGATCCCCTCACAATTGTTAGGGGAGACTAGGGATACTTGATCCCTAGGGGTACATGATCCCATAGCCAAAAATGTACCAAATCGTTAAGTAGAAGTTTGAAACCTGACAATTATATTAAAGTTATACTTGTACATAAAAACTGGCAATATTTTTTTTTTTTTTTTTTTTTTTTTTTTTTTTCAGCCATTTTGTTTCAACTCAAGAAATGATCGTATGAATGTGACAAGGGAAACTTTTTTTTAGGAAAGCATTCCGAAGTTTACATTATCGGTTAAATACAACTTTAAAAAAAATCCGAAATGTAATGTTAAAGTATAGACAGTCTTTAATAATTGAGACATATTTTTAGTAAATTGCCTCTGATTGTTAATAATAGAACAAGTATGTTTGTAAAAATCGTATATTAGAGATACTTGATCCCTTCGTTTAGAGGGATACATGATCGTAGGGATCAAGTATCCATAATTATAAACGCAATGAAAACAATATAAGTGTTGTTTACTTACTTGACATAAACTTTAAACATTCAACCATGTTCACATTATAAAATTAGTCATAGTTTGAGTGATAAATTTAAACAATCACTACTGTAAATTCGCAACTCCAGCGCTCGAATACGCTACCTTGCGTTGATTTACAAAACTTCCGAAAAAAGTAAAGCATTGCCACATTGCGTTCCACGTGTGTCTGTTGACGTAAACACAGGCAGTTTGTTCTGAATATTTATTAACGCAATCGATGTGTCTTAGATTGCTTTCAGCTACAGAAATTGTTTCGTCCCTTAATAGTATTCTCGAGCTTCTCAAAATAATGTTAGTTTTCCTTATTTCCTTCTAAAAAGTGAGTTGATTGAGAAATGGTGAAAGCGAAAACACAAGAAAACTTTGGATTAACAAACTTGGATAACATTATACCAGGTAAAAAATTTTATTGTTTTGTGGGAATTGTAAGAATATGGGTTTTTTTTTTTAAATATTAAATTAATTTAACTAACCATATTTTACAGCAGCATTTAGTTGGAATGGACAGTATGCAAAATATTTTCTTGAATATATTATCGTAGAACAAAATGAAAAATGTTTAACCGAGAAAGAATTTACTTTATTGCTTTTATTCTCAGCTGAAAGGTTTCGCCAAATTTGTTTAGGGTTATAGTTTTAGTATTGTGTGAGCAAAGTACCCTTGGCGAGATTCCACATGTTAGTTAAACCATTTTTAATTTTTATCATGAGTGGAATAAAATGGTAGAAAGATTACAGAATTCGATAAGTAAAAAGAAATAATGGTAGATCAAACTGAAAAGAAAACTAAAACCATATATCCATGAGAATTTCGTAGATGATTTGAATAGTATGACATAATTAAATCATAACTCAGAAATTAGAAACATTCGAAACAGAAAATTTTTAAATTAAATGATTCGGGAATTTGAGAAAAATAACTCAGCTACAAATGCAAAACAATCAGCGCTAGCCAAGCAAGGCAAAGAAGTATCATCTTCTTTTGATAATAATTCGTAATGTCATATAATTAAATTTTCTAGCATTAATTGTTATTCTTGTCAGGCCACAACTATTATTTAGTTTTATCAAGAACTTTTAAATATCGAATTCAACATCGTGGAACTGGCTGCTTTGAACTATGAACTACATAATTTGCATTAATTTCTAATGTTTATTAATGCTTCTTGAATTCTAATTTCTTTCTACGTGAGCCAGAATATCAACAAGACTTTAAAAATGAATTAAAAAAGAATAAAGCGAAAAAATCATGCATACGAACAAAATTTACTAGGCTTATTAACATTTTCTTCGTTACCACGTGCGTTTGTTTTACCTTTTTCGTCCGACATTAGAAAGTGGTTACAGTGCCCCCTATAGTTCGTTGGAGTTGCGAATATGCTAAACAATTGAAATATCAGTTCGCACTTGTAACCAACATAACACCTCAAACATCTAAACATAAACTAACTCTACTGATAAATTACTGATCAGCCAAATGAGGTTGAACAAGTTGAAATAGATGTCAAATCTGTTTGAAAGAAAAAATAAATGATTTTACTATAGTTAGATTTAAAACAAAAAACTGAGTTGCCCATTATGTTGACCTATTAGTGGATAGAATGCAAAGTTGATTTCTAGAGTTTGAAATAAGTTTTCTGAAGCGAGAAGGTAATATGTTTAATCAATCTATTTTTCCTGAGAAATTGACAAAATGTGTTGAGCTGCACACATCCAGTTGGGTTGAGCGGAACTTCAAGAACTACATCAAACGAATTGTTCGCATTTGACTTTCAACTCCAACAAACTCTAGGGGCACTGCAGTCACTGTCTAATGGCGGATGAAAAAGGTAAAACAAACGCATGCCGTAGCGTAGAAAATGCTCATAAATGTATAGTAAATTTTGTTCGTATGCATGATTTTTTCGCGTTATTCTTTTTAAATTAATTTTCAAAGTCTTGTGAATATTCTGGTCCACGCAGAAAGAAATGAGAATTCAAGAAACATTACTAAACGTCAAAAATTAATGCAAATTACTTAGTTCGTAGTTCTAAGCAGCCATTTCCACGATGTTGAATTCGATATTTATCAATTCTTGATAAAACTAAATAATAATTGTGGCCCAACAAGAATAACAATTAATGCTAGATAATTTAATTATATGGCATTACGAATTATTGTTTTGCATTTGTAGGTGGTTATTTTTCTCAAATTGCCAAATCGTTAATTTTAAATTTTTCTATTTCGTATGTTTCTGATTTCTGAGCAATGATTTAAATATGTCATACTATGCAAATCATCAACAAAATTCTCACGGATATATGGTGGTAGTTTTCTTTTCAATTGATCTACCATTATTTCTTTTAACTTACCGAATTCTATTAATCTTTCTACCATTTTATTCCACTCATGGGCAATTCCATGGTGTCGGACGTAAAAAATGAAGAAAAATTTCTCAGTTTTAATTCCATTTACCAAATATAAACTGTTAAAAAATGATAAAATTTATTTACAAGATACTTACTACATCCCACTGAATAAAAAATCATGTTATTTTTTCAAAATAGATCTCTAAAGTATAAATTAAAAAAATTTAAAGAGTTGGTGTCGGATGTAAACACACAAATAGTAAAATTAATGGTTCACTTAAAAATTATTAAAAGTCTGTGAATTGGCTTACATTTTAATTTTACAAACAGCATAATTCTAAAGTACACTTACTATTGAAGCATATATCACAGTTTCCAAATGACCTTATGAGGAATAAAATTATTTTAAAAAATATTTTTAGCTTGGTGTCGGACGTAAATTGTTCATATTGGATGCAAACTATTGCTCTTAAATGTAAATACATAACAATGATTACAGTTATAAATATGTAAATTATAGGTTACATATACTGAAACAAAATTTACCAAGTAAATTCAAAAGTAGGGTTGATTGGGGGAAGTGGGACACTGGGGTAAGTGGGTCACACCCCAAAAACTGAAATATCCATACGATTTTTATACTTTTTTACATTGATCATGTCATGGTTCATCATAGCGATTAGTTTTGCATATATTTGGGTTAAGTGGAATTTTTTTCTAGGTCAGAGAACTTAGTCAAAAAAAGAAAATTAATTTGAATTTTGACATCTTGAATTCAAATTATGTTTTTCGCAATCACGAGTGTGTGTATGTAGGGATGTGTGTTTGTGTGTACGGGTTATGTGTATGTGTGTGTATGAATGTGTGTGGGGGGGGTATGTGTATGTGTGTGTAGGCATATGTGTTTGTGTCTGTGTGCATGTATGAATGTGTGGGTAGTTGTGTATGTGTGTGTGTATGTGTGTGTATATGTTTGTATGTGTGTATGTGTTTGTGTATGTGTGTGTAGGTGTATGTGTTTGTGTGTGTAGTTGTGTATGTGTTTGTGTGCGTGTAGTTGTGTATGTATGCGCGTGTGTGTAGGACATGGATGCAACCTGGAGACGGCTTTCGCTATAGGAGCAGCATCGTGAGGAGCCAGCCGGTCCACGGTGATGGTGCGGAGGGTGGCAGTGGGAAAAATCAGCGTAACGCCAAAAACAGTCAAATGAGAACAATAAGCAATCGTAATTGCTCAAAAAAAATCTGAACAATATTTTTTCGCGAGTTTAAGCAGCATTTTTTAAAGAAGTGTTTCCCTGTTAGCATTTATTTTTTTATGATCATTAAACATTAGGGTGGAACGAAAAAAACAAAGTTTTTATTTTCAAATTGTAGTAGTGCAGAAAAGTTGCGATTGGTGAAGACTTACAAAACAAAACAAAAATTTTTAAAATCGGATAACATCTTCCGATCCCGCAACAAGCCTAAAAATTTGAAAAAAATGGAAAAATTTCATGTGTTTTTAGCGATTTTTTAAAAACTTTGCTCCAACGTTTCTTTTTAATACTCTAAGACGGAAAAGTTACGATTGCTGAAGCCTTCAGAAATTTAAAAAAACATATTGAAATCAAATAATAACTTCTGATCCAGGAACTAGCATGAAAAGTAAAAAAAAAAAAAAGGAGAATTTCATTTTTTCTTATAGTGATTAAAAATTAAATTGTTCTTCTTGTTTTTTTTTCAAACATTAATTTATCTAATGACTTTTAAGGTATCTTCTAAACATGCAAAACTACCATTCTTTACAACAATGAAACATTTTCAAATAATAGAAAGTCATAAAATATTTACCAAATTTACAATCCAGTATACAAGTCTTATTGTTTTAAGTGTTACTTGTTAAAGCTAATTTATAATCAGATTTTTTGGAAAATTCGGGCATAATTGACCTAGATTTCAATGTTGCTCTTATGTAACCATCTCTTGATTTAAATCCACACACTTGGAGTGAAACCTCCATCACTAGCTTCACACATCTTTCGCCAGCTTGCGTATGGCAGGGGAATAGTTTTATATCCCAGTCGGGTATAGTGCTTGTTGCAATAAGATTTTCAATGTCTTTGTTAGGAACTTTTCGAAGAAAAGGTGGAGAAGATAACTTTGTCGTGTTCCAATTAGTAATCTCTGTGTAATCTTCTGCTTTGAAATTTAGAGATGGAATGACAAAGTTTCTAATGCTTTTGCCTTTAGAAACAGACTCCCTGGCTTTTAAGACGTTTTTAAACGCTAGTTCTCTTATGTGCCTCCTTTCATCAAACACCATTGCCATTAATAAGTTTTCGGGACGCGAAAAGAAAGAGTTTCTTTCAATGACAGGGTGAACAACTTGTATGAGATTGTCAGGTAAGTATCGACAGGTTTGAATTGTTCTGTAAACATGAATGGCACCGTCTGTGAAATTTTTGCGGTTCTTTATTTCAAACCAGACCGGCATGTAACATCTCAAAATAAAAGTCACTTTGTATTTTAAGTCACCTGATGGGATCGATACACTTACGTACAGTCTAAGGACTCTATTTGCACAAGTGAGACATCTGGAATGTGAGAGTGGGCCGGGGGTCACGATTTGACAAATCATTTGGGCAATTGCTACCCTTTATTGCCTGAGATACATCTAAAAGATATCTTTGATCCTTGCTCAAGCACTTTCTGTTTACATCTGGAATTGTACAGTCAATTGCTTGAAAATCTATTACTGGCAGTTTTTCGCAACCTCTGAGTTGATCTCCTATTGGTCCAGAAAACGAATTTGAGCCAGTTGTTGCACCATCCAAATACCGAAAAAGATGGCGGAAAGGCAATTCAATGAAATGTAATAAACAAATAGCCCATTGCAATGGTCGTCCAATATAAATTTCAAATTGACGAATCGCGCCACTTTCCCACCCAGTATTGGTTTTAGTACCATCGCAACCTACGATGACTAAATCATCCAGTGAAATTCTTTGTTCATTTAGATATGAAACAATGCTATTCACTATGTCTTTGGCTGATCCAGAGTTTGAAGACACGTGGCCAATATAAACGGAATCAGATTCTTTGATAATAGAATAATGCTCTTCTTTCACTGTTCGCCGAAATTGCTTTGATTCAATCTTATTTATATATAAAGTATCATCTTTTCTTCCGTCAAAATAAATACCACAAACGGAGTCTTGTTTAATACCACTTTGCAGATCCTTTCTATTTTGGCTCTTTTCTCTCCTAATTTTTTGTAATTAATCGTTAAACTAAAATTTAAAAAAAAGCTGAAAAAGGGCTTAAAGTTTACATTTTTTCAAACATGTAGGTTCGTTGCGCGATCGGAAGATATTGTTTTATTTCAAAAAGATATTTTTTTTGTTTTGAAGTCTTCACTAAACGTAACTTCTCCGTTCTGTACCCTGAAAAAGTACATTGAACCAAAAATGTTAAAAATTCGGAAAAAAACCTGAAATTCTCAATTTTTTCGATTTTTTAGGCTTGTTTCTGGATCAGAAGGTATTATTCGATTTCAATTTTTTTTTATTTCTGAAGGCTTTACCAATCGTAACTTTCCGTCTTAGAGCCTTAAAAAGAAACATTAAAACAAAATGTTTGAAAAATCATTAAGAAAACACGAATTTTTCCATTTTTTCAAATATTCAGGCTCGTTGCGGGATCGGAAGATATTATCCGATTTTTAAAATTTTTGTTTTGTTTTGTAAGTCTTCACCAATCGCAACTTTTCCGCACTATTACGATTCGAAAATAAAAACTTTGTTTTTTTTCGTCCCACCCTATTAAACATTCATGTACAGTTTAACTTAAAGTGCATACTGCAGTCAGAATTTTTGAGTAAAATATTATTAAAAACTGTTTTAGAGGAGGGGCCCCACTTACCCCGTAAAATTTTGCTATAAGACGTCCCCACACTATGGGGTAAGTAGTTCCCCCCTCCCCCAACAGTGAGGATTTGAAAATCAAAAGCAACTTTGATGAAATATTTGTATTAGTGAAATACAAGACAACTATGATGACTTAGTAGGAATTGATAGTTCAGCTACAAAAGCTGGTGATTAGTTATTTGTGAAACTTACATGAAAGAAAACCATCAAGATTTATATGGGTTGAATGTTGATAATGGTTCTTCCTTTGAAAACTTTACATAGACGCAGTCATTTAGTGTTTCTAATTTCTTTTTACACTTATAATTTTGGCAAATTTTCCAAAATTGATCTTAATCAACTGTATTACGTTCATTCAACACACCTTTTCTCAAAAGGGGTCCTACTTACCCCTATCAACCCTAAATGTACATACAATAAATTCACTAAGTTGTTTTTTTATGCATGTTTCACTTTAACTTTGAAATTAAAGGCAAAAAAAGGAGAAACACAGTTGAAAACATATGTTATTTAAAGGAATGTAACAGTGTCGGACGTAAATGGTGTCGGACGTAAAAAATTTTTTATGTCCGACACCTAGATTTTAGTAAAAAATATTCACTTTTTACAAAATGAAAATAGGTTACATCAAAGAGATTGAAATTCTTACTTTGTACCCAAAAATACATGTATGTAGTTTAAAATTATTGGCTCAGCATAATTAACTGCCCATTTTTGTGTCAGACGTAAACCACTTAATGTACCCCAGAGGAATTCTTTTACAAATCAAAATGAACTATATTTTGACACAAATTTTTGCAACATCACCAGCAACACTCTGTATCTTTAAATGGTTATTCAGCTCGATTCATAATATTAGCATGTATTTTTTGGAAAAAACAGAATTTCTTCGAGAGTCTCCAAATATGGTTTGAAAATACTCAAGATGTTGAACTTGGTTTAACCTGCTGTAACTTATTTATAACTGAAGTGATCAAATTTTAGGCAAGCATTTCAAAATATACAACTCTTTATCTTTAAAATGACACCTCATTTGTTTACAAATTTTAATTTTGAAAATTTGATCATCTGGTTGACCTTACTGCCTGTATGACCTGAAGGCCTCTGGTTGACCTGAATTGCCCTCATGATAAAAAATAAAAATGGTTTAACTGACATGCGAAATCTCGCCAAGGGTTCTTTGCTCGCACAATACTAAAACAATAACCCTAAACAAATTTGGCGAAACCTTTCAGTTGAGAATGTAAGCAATAAAGTAAATTCTTTCTCGCAGTTAAACATTTTTCATTTCGTTCTACGATAATATATTCAAGAAAATAATTTGCATACTGTCCATTCCAACTAAATGCTGCTGTAAAATAGATATGGTTAGTTATATTAATTTAAGATTTAAAAAAATGTATATTAATTTAAATTTTTGGCATCTTGAATCCAAATTATGTTTTTCGCAATCGCGAGCGTGTGTGTGTATGTATGCGCGTGCGTGTTTGTGTAGGCGCATGTGTGTGTGTTTGTGTAGGCGCATGTGTGTGGGTGCGTGTGTGTGTGAGTGTATGTATGCATGTTTGTTAGTGTTGTGTATGTAGTGCTGTGTGTGTACGCGCGTGTGTGCGTGTAGGCGTTCGTGTGTGTGTGTATGTATAGGCATGAGTGTGTGTATGTGTAGGTGTGTGTAGGTGTGTGTGAGTGTAGGTGTGTGTGTGTAGGTGTACCAGCAATTTAATTGCACTGATGATGGCACTTGTATTTTAGAGTGCCGAAACAGCTGTTTGCTGGTTTTTTAACCTTTTTTCATTTTGAATTTGTACTTTATATACGTTGTCATATTTTATTCACTATGCAGTACAAAGTTTTCGACTACTTTTTATGTATTCACTAGCTTCAACGGGCTTTTGGTCGTAAGTGGATTCCATTTTTCCATTCCTTTCTTCTGTTTGTTTCTGTCCTTGATTTTAATCATGTCTGACATTAATAGGTTTTGTAACCTACGGGTTAAGAAATTTAAATTTTTAGATCATTTATCCTTTTTGTGTGAATGTAAAAGGAGACGAGTTATTCCTAATTTTATTTCACTTGAGTGCAATTTATCTCGGTCAACGAGAATTGATAAAACTTTGTTCAACTTTAAATTGGCTCTGTTAAGAGCTGTCATCCAAGATACGCGACACAAAGTTGCAATGATTGAGCAGGAGCTTTTTGATTTACATTTACGTGTTGCTAATTCCAGTCGTCATTTTGAATTTTTTGACAGGAGGTCTTGGCAGAGAGCTGCTTTTTATTCAAACAAACACAAATCAGTACTTAATAAAAAGTTAACCAGTTTATGTAAAGTTTCTTCTAATCTTACAACTTATAACTTACCAAAAGTTAATGTTAATGCTGTCGTCAATCTTTCAGATGTTTCCTTAAATTCTGTTCAAGTTAATGCTTTAAAATTCAATAGTAATTTTGCGACCCCATCTAAACCGTCGTTTCCTCTTTTAATTGCTCCGGTCGAAAAGGCCTTGAAATTTAGTGCTTTAACTTCCCACACAGAAAGATTCAATCCGTCATCTCATTTCTAACAACATCAACTTCAATTCACAGTTCCATAACAACAAGCTATATAATGTAACTCGTACCGTAAGAGATTTATGTGCTAACTCTGATTTAGTCATTACAAACGCTGATAAGGGGGGCCAAATTGTTGTTCTAAACAAAAAAGATTATATCAACAAATGCAATAACTTAATTTTAGACGGGCCATATGAAAAAATCAAACAAGATCCTTGTGGTAAAGAATTAAAAACTATCAGTAACGCCATTAAGTCATCTCCGTTGATTCCAGATTTTCACAAAAAACGCTTGATTCCTTCTGTTGCACAATGTTCCAGATTCTACGCTTTGCCTAAAGTGCATAAACCACTCATTCCTCTCCGTCCCATTGTTTCTAACATTGGTAGTGCTTCTTACAAATTGGCCAAATTTTTAGTTTCCGTTTTTTCACCTCTTCTTTCCAGCAATTGTTTTACTGTTCGGAACTCTCTTGACTTTGTTCGCAAACTTCGAATTTTTCAGCTAAATAACCATAGAATGGCCTCTTTTGATGTGAAATCACTCTTCACTAACGTGCCTGTTGAAGGTGCGTTAGACTGCCTTAAAATGAGATTAACTGAACATCACTTTTCCGATTTTGAGATCAATGAATTATGCAATTTAACACGTTCTTGCTTAAAACTAAACACGTTTGTTTTCGACGGTAATTTTTTCCGTATGACTGAAGGTCTTGCTATGGGCAACCCTTTGAGTCCAATTCTAAGTGATTTGTACATGCACTATTTCGAACTTAAATTATTTAAAATTATACAATTTGATTTTTACGTCAGGTACGTTGACGACATTTTTGTGCTTTTGGACTCGTCTGTCAGTGACCTTGATAACCTTTTATCCATCCTAAATACTATTGACCCACATATTCAATTTACTGTTGAATTGGAATCTGGAAATCATCTTTCTTTTCTTGATGTGTCCATCACTCGTCATAACAATATGTTTACAACTACTGTTTTCCGTAAACCCTTTGCTGTTTCTCTTCCCCCCCCCCCCACAAGTTATCCGTTCACCATCCTAAACAAAAATTGGCTGCTTTTAGATCTTTTATTTACCGTGCTTTAGCCATTTGTTCAAATTCCAATTTACTTTCATCAGAACTGAATTACCTACGAGGTATTGCGGTTGATCGGGGATTCACATCAGATATTATTGATACCATTTATAAGAAGCTATGTAGCTCAGCTAACAAAAATCAAACACTTGCTCCTGTGAACTATTCGAGTTCCGTTGTCTTACCCTTTTTTCCTAAAATCAGTCTACAAATTGCCAAAATCTTAAAAAAGTTTCATTTTTCCGTCACTTTTTCTCCTGTTAATAAATTAAAATTTTCACAGCTTAAACACCCTGTTCAGAACCTTGACAAATGGGGCATTTATAGTGTTTCCTGCCAGTGCAAATTGGCCTACATTGGGCAGACTCGACGATCCCTCAAATTCCGGATAAAAGAACACGAAAATTACGTCAAAAAACAGGATCTCAAACGCTCCTCTATTGCTCAACATTGTTGGTCTTGTGGCCATAATTTTATTTTTTCTTCCGCCAAAGTTATTCACGAGTGTTCGTCCATTCATGATTTAGATTTTTGGGAGTCATATTACATATGGAAAAATGCTAATTTAATCGTCAATGATTTGTCTAGCACTCCCCCTTTTCCTAATGTTTGGAAGTCTGTTATTTGATTTATTTTTTGTCCGTGACGTTTTCTCCTGAGTGCAACTGTCCTCTGTAGTTCTGACGTAACCTTGACGTCATCGTTTCTGGTACTGCTCTCATATCTTTTACAACTCGTCTCTCATTCCAATGTTCGCCTCGACTGTGTTTTAGTCGGGTTGAACCTGTCTTCGTTTTTAATTGCACTGATGATGGCACTTGTATTTTAGAGTGCCGAAACAGCTGTTTGCTGGTTTTTTAACCTTTTTTCATTTTGAATTTGTACTTTATATACGTTGTCATATTTTATTCACTATGCAGTACAAAGTTTTCGACTACTTTTTATGTATGTCTTAATTTTATTATTGCAAGACAAGAAGCAAATAAAATGATTTTCGTGCTTGTCATCCTATTTTGTTTTATTTGTTGTAATTTTAGCTTCATTACGCTACTTAAAAAAATGTTAGTTTTATTCATAAAATATAGTATTGTTCGCAACTGTATTGGATAATAAGTAACTGATCAAAAGCATCATAAGTTCATGAAAGTTGTGTACATTTTTTTTTTTACAAATCTCTAGGGAAATTTGAAACTATGTTATTTTGTGTTTACATTATTATAATCTTGTAAAGAAAATTAGAAATTGTATTTTTTTTTTTTTTTTTTTGAAACATTATGAAAAAAACTACTTAAAAAAAAAACTGATAATTGCAGCAGAGGAAAAAATTGAAAACTAAAGTGGGGATCAAGTATCCCCCGTCTCCCCTGTTTGGTACATCCGACACTGGCTATATATCTCAAGACGTAATATCCGTATTCAGACAAAATTTGGCATGCAAGGCAACTTTTGCATGGAAACAGGCATTGATTCGTTTTTTGGTGCAAATCGCTTTAAGGAGTAAATTTTAGTTATTGTCTGGGAGAGTTTTAATTGGTTCAAATAAATTGCCAACGTGAATGATGAATTAAATTTAAATATTTTCACTTACAATCTTGTCGAGAACTGCATGAGTTAGAGGTCGTGGCGAGAATTTAAAAAATCAGAATTTTCTCAGGGACTCATTCAGTTTTGCCTGAACTGAACTTTTCCGCATAAGAGCTTCTACGTTAGTTAGAACCTGAGCTGCAACCAAACTTTGATCAGTACAAGTTCCATTCGGGCTTCGTATTCGTTTGTCTCTTAATTTTTGTACGAATTTAGATTACTTTTAAGATATACAATCAGGGAAGTCGCTGGGGGAAATATTCCCTCACCCCACCCCCTTCTGTCTTTCAGAAGTGGGGCTGCCAATTTCATTTTAGTGATGGAGTAAAAAAAAAAAGAAGAAGAAGAAGTAGAAAAAGAAAAAGAAGAAGAGAAGAACTTTGGCAGTCTTAAAAATTTGAAATAGCAATTATAAATGAACAAATGGAATAAAAGAGACAAAAGAAAGCTTTTTTTAGAATTTCAAAAGAAAATGAAATCTTAAAAATATTGTTTAAGAACCTCTAAGATTCTGTAGTGTAATAAGATTACTAAACTAAAGGCCGCCGAAATGGACGTTTTAAACCTTTTTTAACGAGAAAAATAGTATTCTGTACGTTGTACAAACGAATGACCAGCTTCAGTTTAAAAAATAAAAACTAATAGATAAATAAATATGGTAGCTTCATAGAGGCCACCGATAAATTTACATCTATTCATTTTAACTAAAATGTCATTGCAAAAATCAGAACTAAATTAAGGAAAATACGTGCGCCTTCGAAGCATTTAAAGTTTAAAAGAGCTGTAGTTTTCTGAGTGATATTTAAAATATTGTAGCGAATACAGGTTCTAATTTTTTAAATCTCATTCTATTCAGCAAAAAAAAAAGACAGTCTTAGCAGTAATGGCAAAATTATGACCTGTGACTGGTGTTAGGAGAAATGCGAACCTATTTCTATTTCTATTCAAGAGTCACAACTGACTACAACTGTATTATGTCGAGGGATCTGCATACTAAGTGCCTTGCCTCCATTATTTTATATACCGATAGATGGCAGCATCATCACCGGATCGGACAGTTAATGAGAATTTAGAACTAGTCCAAGAGCTAATAGCTACCTAGTACTAGCACCCCCAGAGGTATCGTTTCACTTGGAGGACATTGAGACCACGAGCATATTTAACGTCGCCCAGTCCCCTTTAATGACGAGGGTGGGTCTTCGACCAGCGGGGATCGAACCCGAGCCCCTCCGGCCCCGAGTCCAATGCCCTACCGATCAGGCTACCACGGCCCCAAATGCGAACCTATTTCAAGAAAAGCACAACGCAAAGTGACACATGTCTGCCAGATGAGCGTTTCTCAATCTTTTTCTTTTTAACCCACAATTGAGTGATACACCAAAAAAAAAAAAAAAAAGCATTCGCAGACCAGTGTTTTTTTTCAACCAAAAAAGAAAAAAAAATTCTAGGCATTCATTAAAGACTCGCTATATAAATTAATTGAACGATTTCTGTTATTATTTACTAACAATGATATTAAATGTAAAGATACACTGCTCGACATTGGAAATGCAACAACACGAAGGAGTGTTCAGAAATTGATGCAAATTTTATAGTAGACGTACATCACTGAGTTATGTAAATGATGTGAAATGCGCAGCTCTCCGACGCACGTGAAGTAAGATATAAGGGAAGGAACTTGCAGAATGGGCAATATTCGTGTCGTTATTTCTGACTGGAGAATTATCGAAGAAATTTTGTTTTTGTCTTGGAGGATACGTGTAGCACGTGAGAATGCCAGGCCGCCGTCAACGAAGGCACTTCCAGCAGATGGACGATTTTAGGAGGGTATGGTGATCGAACTGAGAAGGGGAGGTTGGTCCGTACGTTAAATCGCAGCTGATACCCACATGGACGCGAGCACGGTGCATCGGCTGTGCCGAAGATGACTGGAACAACGAAATGTGACAAGATTGAGGGGTGCAGGGGCAGCCAGAGTGACGTCAAAACGCGTGGATCGACGCATCCACCGACAAGCTGTAGCAGATCCACAAGTCACTTTTTCCTCGATTCTGCAGCAGGTGGAAGATACCCTGAATGTTCCCTTGTCAACCAGAACCATTTCCCGTCGTTTGTTCGCACGTGGTCTGCAATCACGGCGCCCGCTAAGAAGACTGCCATTGACCCCACAACATAGACAACAACGTTTAGTATGGTGCCGAACTAGAGCGACGTGGATGACAGCATGGCAAAATGTCGTGTTCTCAGATGAATCCCGCTTCTGTTTATCCAGTGATAGTTGCCGCATACGTGTGTGGCGTCGACGTGGAGACAGATCTAATCCGGCAGTAACTGTGGAACGTCCCACCGCACGACAACGTGGCATAATGGTTTGGGGCGCAATTGCGTACAATTCCATATCACCTCTAGTTCGTATTCAGGGCACTATGATGGCCCAACGATACTTGGATAATGTGCTGCGGCCGGTGGCAATTCCTTACATTCAAGGGCTACCTAATGAAACTTTTCAGCAGGATAACGCCCGACCACACAGTGCTCGCACTGTCAACATGCTCTCCAAGGCACACAGATGCTTCCCTGGCCACCATACTCTCCTGACCTGTCACCAATCGAGCATGTGTGGGATGTGATTGACGCCGTTTTCAGACTCTGTCCCTGCCTCGTTCAGAAGACGAACTGTGGCAAATGGTTGAAAGGAAATGGAGAGTCATCCCTATGGACACTCAGTACTCTTATTGTCTCCATGCCTAGACGTGTTTCTTCGTGTATCGCTGTCCGCGGTGGTCCTACATCCTACTGAGCCGACGCCGTTCTCGCTCTGTATTCTGCCTATCATTTTGAAATTAAGATCATTTATTATTCCTTGCTGACCACTCCTTCTTCGTGTTGCATTTTCAATGTCGAGCAGTGTAATTGGGTTGTTTCCGAAGTTTTATCAGAAAAAACATGCTTAAAAACATAGGTTTTAACCAATTTTTTCAACAATTTGAAAAAGTTTAGTATTTTTGAAAAAAAAAAATTTAATCGGTGGAGCAGATTCAATTTCATTTTTTTACGCTTCTACTCATGACATCACAAGCGATGAAATACAATTCACTGATGCCATCAGCGCAAAACGCAATATTTTGGCATTAGATAAGGATGAAAATCCTACAGCGCAATAATACTAATGAATCTCATGTTGCTTCAGAAAAGCCTTCATTCAAATTATCATTATGATTGCTATTAATATTACTGTTTAATGGCAATCATTTTCTTTAACAATGCGTAAACATTAAGCGCGTCAAAATACACCACTTGGAACTTCAGAAGGACCACGGCCTTACTTCCTAAGTTGAAAATGATAAAAAATTAAATAACAAATAATTATTGGGAAAATAAAAGTTTTTTCTGGCTCCATGTCATTTTTTTTAAAGACTTATTTTATCAATTTCTGTGACTAAAAGTAGCACTTTTGGCTGAAGGAAAAGACCCCATTACCGTCATATTATACATTCATAAATCAATAAACCATAATAGTAATTGCAAAAATAACTTTAAAATATCATATGTTGTTGCTGTTGTTGTCGTGTCTAATCTCGTGCCCTGGACCAGCTACAGAGAACCCTACACTAGATAGATATTTGTGTGGACCTAAGTGGTAAAAGAGACCTAAAAAAAAGCATCCCGCACACAACACCTGACATCCAGCCCCTACAAATTACGATAGGATCCTACTCGTTGCGTTTCTTGTTTTTACATGGCTCCTATGGCAATCATAATTGCGTAAAATAGAATTTGGATTCAAGACGCCAAAAGCCAAATGAATGCCAGAGGTTGTGTGATGGGTGTTGAATGCTGTTTTTGTCTAAAGATTGAAGTCGAGAGGGAGGGTCGAGTAACAATAAAGTCGATTCCGATAGATATGGACGCCACTACCCAGGAGAAGAAATATGAACGCGGAGATCGGTGAGCAGTGCGGCTCTTGGAGGTCCCAGGTGTCAAATGTGGCCCGAAACATCAACTTCAATCAAGTAAAACAATAAGCGATTTGTGATTGCTCAAAAAGGCAATTTTTGACACAATTTAAATGCTCGTCAACTTATTTGAGACTTTAAGCTTTTCAAGCATCAAACCTTCCTAAATCATAAAGTTGCTATGCTTAATACATCAAGTGAATTTCCGCAAAGAATTTAATTAAAATAAATATTTTTTGCATTTTCTTTTTGCCAACTAAAATGTGAAAGTTCATTAAAACGTTGCAACTTAAATTGTCTTACTCATAGAATAATGTTGTAACTTAATTTTGTTTTTGGTGTGTGTGTTTTTTTTTGAGCAATTACGTTGCTTATTGTTCTCATCTGACTGTTTTGAATTCCTATGATTTTATTTCTCTCTCCCCCCCCCCCCCCCGCCTTCCTCTGCAGCACCACCATCGACCGGCCCCTCCCGATGCTGCTCCTCCAGCGAAACCGTCTCCAGGCAGGTTGCGTCTCTATCCTACACGCACACGCATACATACACATACCTACACACACACACACACACATACAAACACTGAAATACACACATACACACACCTACACTCACACACATACAAACACCAACATACACACACACTCGTGATTGCGATTGCGAAAAACATAATTTGAACTCACGACGCTAAAATTCAAATTAATTTTTTTTAATATTTTTTTTTATTATTTTTGGTATTGTCAAGGCTGTAGAAAACTCCTTTTGCTGCCTTTCCCCCCCCCCCCCTTTTTCGTTAAAAAAAATGCCCGTTTTCCCACACTTTTTAATAGGAAGGTCGAAAAAATGAAAACTGAAGTTGCAAAAACGTTGCCGTTCGGGGAAAATCCAGCAGTTCTAAAGTGAAAAGAACTATACAACTGCAATGAGAAACCCCGCTCATGCGATGTCTTCACGCAACTTCCTATTCAGAGTCACAACTGACTACAACTGTATTTATGTCGAGGACTGCATACTATGTGCCTTGCCTCCATTATTTTATATACCGATAGATGGCAGCACCATCACCGGATCGAACATTTAATGAGAATTTAGAACTAGTCTAGGAGCTAATAGCTATCTAGTGCTAGCACCCCCAGAGGTATCGTTTCACTTGGAGGACATTGAGACCACGAGCATATTTAACGTCGCCCAGTCCCCTTTAATGACGACGGTGGATCTTCGACCATCGAGGTTCGAACCCAGGACCCTCCGGCCCCGAGTCCGACACTCTACCGATCGGGCTACCACGGCCCCTTCACGCAACTTACTATCATTTTTAATACAGTGTAATGTGTCCAAAAAAATAAATAAATAAATGAAATAAAATAAATAAATAAATAAAAACAAAAAGAATAAAACTCTAATGTGAATACCACTCGACTTCCTTATACGCTATTGTTATCTTATGTATAGAAATGCAGTGTCTGGTATAAAGTATGTTTCGTTCATATTTAATGTATTTGTGAGCGCCTGAAATTGGAGATGCAGCAATGAAAATTAAATGGAATACGAAAAAGGAACAAAAGGTACAATAAGAAAGTTCATTTTGAACATTATGAATATTTACTCCACCTCAGGGCATATTTTAAGGAAATTCGACTGTGTGGGCAACTCCAGCTTTCTCGGAAGGGGGGGGGGGATT